>NW_008360054.1:603086-606208 GCF_000622305.1 Nannospalax galili | reverse complement strand
GGACATCTGGCGCCCAGCGTGAGGGCTGGATACGGAGGATCCAGTGAGGGAAGAAGGCGTCCCCAAGTCACGTTCCACAACAATTTTCACTCTGGAGTCGCCGAGGGAACCTGCCTCGGCTACAACCAGAAGTAAGTACTGACGTCTGATTATGGGACAAGAATTAAGCAGGCACGAAATTTATGTTCGGCAATTGCAGGATGCCTTACGGATGCGAGGAGTAAAGGTTAAAATAGAGGATCTATTGAGGTTCTTTGAATTTATTAAGGAAACCTGTCCTTGGTTTCCCCAAGAAGGAATAATAGATATTAAAGGATGGAAAAGGGTAAAAAATGCTTTCGAGGATTACTATAAGGTCTTTGGACCCGAGAAAATTCCTGTTACAGCCTTTTCCTACTGGAACCTAATCAGGGAATTAATAGATTCAAATGAATCTTCCACCGAGGCTGCCATAAAGCAAACTTCAGGCCTTCCACAAGGCACTCCTCAGGAGCCTCCCAGTGATAAAATAATTCCCCCTAAGGAGATAGACCTCATCTCCCTTGACAGTGAAGAGGAAACATCACCTGAGACATGTTCTAGGATTTCAAATCCTAAACATGTTAAATCAAAGCCTAACTCTAAATCCAGCACTGATGTCACAACACCTCAGTCTGGCTCTGTGCCTATGGCTCCATCGGAGGTGCACTCTCCGGCTCCTCCTTACCCTCTCCCAACAGTTTTACCTGCCCTCGAGGCATTCCCCACTTCTCCCCTTGTCACCCAATTAAGAAATGAAGTGGCTCTGTTAAAAGAACAGCTAGCCCTAGAACGACAAAAACAAGAACTGCTTGTGGGTCTTCAAGACCTATCAGTTAAAAGTAAACATTCCTTGCAAGGTGCAGTTTCCCCTGCCCTGCAGCGCTCTGTTTTCCCGGTCTTTGAAACCACGCCAAGAGATGATGATGAGCCCACAAGACAACATCGCCCCTTTAAACTCTCAGAAATGAGAGCCCACAGCTCCCTACACCATCACTCTCTTAGAGGGACTGGCAGAGCAATGGTTAACTCCCTCAGACTGGCACACGCTTGCTAAAGCGCTTCTTTCAGGTGGAGATTATCTCCTGTGGCGAGCCTGATATTATGACAACTGTAAAGAAGCAGCTAAAAGAAACCTTAACACTGAGAATGATGCTTGGACCTTTAATATGCTAATGGGCAAGGGAGACTTTGATTCTAATAATACACAAATGAACTATCCTCCAGGCTTGTTCTCCCAGATTCAAACTGCAGCCATAAAGGCTTGGAAGCAACTTCCCGTTAAAGGTGAACCCAGCCTTTCCCTTACAGCAATTAAGCAAAGTCCAGGAGAGTCCTATTCTGATTTTGTGGACCGCTTAACTACAGCAGCCACAAGATTCTTTGGCACCTCTGAGAATGGCATGGAACTCTTTATTAAACAATTGACCTTTGAAAATGCAAATTCGGCCTGTCAGGCTGCAATCAGGCCTCAGAAAAATAAGACAGACCTTAATGGTTATATCAGACTTTGTTCAGAAATTGATTCTTCTTATCAGCAGGGTCGCGCCATAGAAATAGCTGTGGCAGCAGCACTTACAGACCATCCTAAAGTCTGCTTTAAATGCAAAAACCCTGGCCACTTCTCTAGAGACTGTAAATCCTCTGCTAGCCAAACAAGAAGGGCTGACAATTCTGATAGGCCCTCGGGACTCTGCCCTAAATGTAAGCGTGGAAAACATTGGGTTAAAGAATGTAGAGCTAAAACTGACTTTCAGGGTAATGCTTTGCCTCCCCGTCAGGGAAACGGGCAGAGGGGCCTCCCTCAGGCCCCGACACAAACAATTGGGGCAGTCAACTTTATCCCAGCAAGCGACAGCAATCCATTTCTGACCTCTGCAGAGCCACCCCAGGAAGCGCAGGACTGGACCTCAGTTCCTCCTCCCACACAGTACTAGCTCCAGAGATGGGAGTGCAAATAATAAAAACGGGTGTGTATGGCCCTTTGCCTCCAGACACCTGTGGTTTAATTTTGGGACGAGGTAGCTCAGCCCTTAAAGGCTTAAGCATTATACCTGGAGTGCTTGACTCTGATTATACAGGAGAAATTCAAATCTTAGTAAAAGCCAATGCTAATATTGTCTCCATATCACCAGGAGATAGGCTTGCACAACTGGTTCTGGTACCTTTAGTCGCTTGTTCAAATCCTACCAAAAAGAATTTTCGTGCAGCTCATAATTTTGGTTCTTCTGATGCTTATTGGGTTCAGGCCATCACCCACAAAAAGCCAACTTTAACATTATGGCTAGATGGAAAGAAATTTGAGGGACTCATTGATACTGGTGCAGATGTTACTATTATTGCTTCTCATGCTTGGCCATCTAGCTGGCCCACTATTGATACTGTAACTAATTTAACAGGAATAGGACAAAGTTTAAATCCAAAACAAAGCTCAAAAGTCCTCACCTGGAAGGACACTGCAGGTAATTCAGGTCGAATTAAGCCTTTTATTGTGCCTCATATGCCAGTTAATTTGTGGGGACGAGATCTTCTGTCTCAAATGAGAATAATGATGTGTAGCCCTAATGATACTGTTACTGCTCAAATGTTAGCTCAAAATTATTGCCCAGGAAAGGGGCTGGGAAAATTAGAGAATGGAATTACCTCCCCTATTCAACCCAAAGGAAAATTTGACAAATGCGGCTTGGGAAATTTTTAATTGCGACCATTGACAAGCCTGCACACTCAAACTTTGCGGATCCCATAACTTGGAAATCTAATGATCCTGTTTGGGTAGATCAATGGCCGCTTTCCCTAGAAAAATTAACTGCCGCTACGCAGTTGGTGCAGGAACAACTTAAATTAGGACATATAGAGGAGTCTCATTCACCCTGGAATACACCCATCTTTGTTATAAAAAAGAAATCTGGTAATTGGAGATTGTTACAAGATCTAAGAACAGTAAATACCACTATGGTACTTATGGGAGCTCTGCAGCCTGGGCTGCCCTCCCCGGTGGCCATTCCTTTACAGTATCTTAAAATTATTATAGACCTTAAAGACTGCTTTTTCGCTATCCCCTTATGTCCACAGGACCTTAAGCGCTTTGCTTTTAGCCTTCCTTC
>NW_008360054.1:591475-599735 GCF_000622305.1 Nannospalax galili | reverse complement strand
CGCTTGAGAGACTCCCTCATTTCTCATGGGATTGCCTAGGAAACTTTTGCTTTATTCTGTAATCATACAAGTGTAACCTCTTAATTGATTTATAACTTGCTATATAGAATTGTGGTGTTACTATGGAATTTATTCTGTGATCAATTGGTGTGGTGTTATTGTGATATTCGTTCTGTTAATTGAATTGCTCTACTTCAATGGAATTTTCCCTGCCAACTTCCCCCTCTCCTCCCTATAAAAACTTTGTGTGAATGTTCATTAAATGAGACTTGATCAGAAAGCCTGTCTTGTCTCCATTCTTCGCATCTCTTGTCCCTTTCCGTCCCCTCTCCTCCCTCCAGAAACCCACGTTGACTGTCTCGCAGGTCGGGACAGATGCCCGGTAGAAAGGTGACAGAAACAAGGAATAGGGGAGCAGGAGGAAGAAGAGAAGGGGACACATGAACTGTTGGTGGTGCCAAACAGGTCCTTGCAGAACCAACGTGCAGAAAGGTGTCCCCTTCTGCCAGAGGCCTGAGGAGTGGTCCCAGTCTACTGGAGGTAGCATCCTACAAACACCAGGGAGGTGTATTCACCAGAGAGGGGACAGAGCAGGTTCCTGTCCTGGACAGGCAGGGTGTGTTCCTTCCCTGGAAACAGCATCCTGTGACCCATAGAAGGAATGAGTTTTTCAGAACCCCGGTGTGTCTTTTGGACTCAGTTTGAAGAACTCAACTGACAATGAGTGTGGCATAACCAGACGGTAGAGGAAGACAGAGTACAGGAAAAGGGATGGGAAGAGAGATGTGGAGAGTAAGAAAGAAGGGGAATGGGGGAGACAAGAGAGTGGGGAGAGAGAGAAAGAGAGAGAGAGAGAGAGAGAGAGAGAGAGAGAGAGAGAGATTGATTTGAAGAGCAACAGGTGGGGAACGAGGAAAGATGGAGACAGAGCTACCTAAAATTAATTTGTGTATTTTAGTACCAGGAACCATATTGTAGATAAGGATTAAAGAGAGACTATTTTGACCTAAAAAAATGTTTTTGTGTTAATTTAACATTTTTAGTTTGTATGAAACTTCATTTAAAAGTCAATATGATACCAAGTAAATTAATTTCAAGAAACGTAAATTTATGTTGACTGTGTATACATAGCTAATTATATATAAGATAGATTTTAATAACTAAGATGTAATTATTATTTTTGAGGATGTGGTTTATTATTTTTAAACTAAAACATCTTTGAAGTAGACAAATCAAATGAATACACCTTAAAACATCTTGAAAGCAAACTAAAACCAAAAAAAGGTATTTAACAAAGGATTTTACATAACCAGTTTAGGTGTTGTTTTGTATAGGTAATCAGCATTTGAAAGTTTTGTGAAACATTTAATAAACTTGGAGACACTGTTTAATAGATTTAAAAATAAATTAGCGTACCCATTTATAAGGCCTTTGAATGTATCATCAAAATATTTATAAATTTGTACACATGTATTTCGATTAGGCATGCCAAAAATAAAACCAATAATTTTTGTGTATAATAAAACAATGAGAAAGGAAAAAAGGGCTAAAATGACCACAGTTCAAATGTTGTTTTGACATAAACAACACATGAAAACAATTGTCATAGACACAGATACCATAATCACATGAAATCCAGGTATACCAAAGAGTAGAAGACAGAAATCTTATACCTGTAGTTCTTTAATATTTAAAAGACTTAATGGTGTAAGAGAAATGGTTAAGTTTGTCACATAGATTTGAAGTAGCACTTTTTTTCTTTTAGGAGCCAAATAACTATTTAAGAACCCTGGCAATACCTCATAAGGAGCACATGGACAAAGCAAAGTAACTTGGCAAGGTAGATTTTACTTTATATAAAGATGTTTAAAGGGATCTGTTTAAAGAGAAAAGAGTTCAGCTGTTCTAGACCATCAGGTTCAGGATGCATCAGGGCCTTTTCTTGAACAAAAGTCTTATAAGGTGTGGTGGAATTAAAAAAATTAGAATTTCTTGTTATAAAACAAGTTTTAAGTTTTACAGGTTTTTGAAAGAGAAGAATAATATTTAATGTTTCTTACAGAGGGAGATGCCTTTACATATGAAACCCAGCAAAGTTATGTTATTAGCATAACTTAAGTCAGAGGAGACAGGAAAGACAAAAGGGAAACATTTATGCTTTAGGTTAAGAATAAATAAAATTGAAATAGTACTAAAAATAATCCCATTTAGAAACAGATTAAAATAATGTTAAAATTTAAGCTCCCATTGTGGCATTACTTCCTTAGTCTGATATAAAAATGCATTGACCTTGTTATAAGACAATAGAAACTATTAAAATCTGTTGCTCTTTTATGATCTGATCAAGAATCCAAAATGAAAGCCAAAACAAAAATTACAAGAGGCAAGATAGTGAAATAGATAAAGAACAGCATCTGTAAAATTAAGAGCACCTGTAAAAAATTCTACATGAGCAAGAAATAAATAAGTTATTAGGATTTGGGAGTCTTTAGTGGTTATCAAGATGGTATGAGGAGAAACAGTATCCCCTAAAGGTTTTTTATTTTTTACTTATAGAAGAATTTACTAAAACAGAAGCTTTAGGACAAAGCCATGATGTAATGTAGCTTTAGAGCCTGCATGGAGGACAGATACATGATCGGGAGTGGAAAGCTTTGGGGAAAACTAAAGAATTACAAGATGCTGGGCAACCTAAAGCATTAATGAGAGCATGTTTAAATAAGGATATAAAGAAGAAATTTTCCTCTGAAAAATTTAGAAAAGCAGGTAGACTTACAGAGGTTTAAACACTTGTAGCTGGGTTTAGAAGCAGAACAAGAGTCATGAGAGGGGGAGAGAGGAGAAGGATCTGGAGCATTTTTCCTGTGTAGGGAATCCATAACTAGTTAGAGGGAGGAGGAGAGATAGCCTAGATTAAAGGATGGAAGCAAAAGAGACCTAAAATAGGACAGAACGGTATCAGAAATCATCCTGAGCAAAGTGAGGAAGAAAGACACTGAAAGAGGACAAAGACAGGGAGAACGATGGACCACAGACAACCTTCCAAGCCCATGGCAAAGTAAGGGAGAAGGAAGGAGTCCCACTGGGTTCAGTGGGAAGCTCCAGGAACTCCTGAGCCATCTAAGTCTTAGTGGGGAGAGAGGTGGGAGAGAGAGAGAGAGAGAGAGAGAGAGAGAGAGAGAGAGAGAGAGAGAGAGAAGAGAGGGAAAGAGAAACAGAGAGAGAGAGAGCAGAGATCCAGAGCTCTGTGGGAGAGCACTTACCCACACTCTGTCAGCGGGTGAGGAATGCAGATGGACTCATAATCTCGGGCCTGATGTGGTGAGTGGTGGTAGCTGGCATAGGCAAGCTGGTTGCGGGAGTGCATGGTCAGTAGCATGGTTCAGTAAGAGGGAACTGGGTCATAAGTGACCCAATCATTCCTCTTCCCAGGTTCGGCACCATATGTTAGATAAAAGCCGGCAGGGAATAGCAACAGGAAACATAGGACTCCAGTAAAGCAAAGTTTATTTCTTAGGATTGCTGGTGGCTGGCAGCTCAGCTGGGGAGAGAAAGGCAAACAGTAGCCTGCTGACTGCTGAGGAAGTTCTTATAGGGGGGTTGGGGAATGTGGAAGGTGGCAAAAATAATCTTTACAGTTTCAAGGGAAGTAGCTTGAACTGAGTCTTGGTGCACGGACCTGTTTATCTTCCAAAATTATCTGGGGAACAGCTTTGTGCTGAGACAGCTCTAAATGTAGCTCTCTGGCTAGTTCCTGTTTTGCAAGGGGACCCTCATGGCCTGTTTTGTGGGGCTTTTTACACTGGGAGAGGGTCATCTGCAGACCTGGACTCTAACAGTAGCCCTGTAATTGTGATTATGTTGTGGTTGACATATTACCAGTCTAGGGGTAAGGTTGGGTTGTTCCTTTTCTCTCAGTCAATTAAAGAATTAAAAGGGCATGGTGGCACACTACTTTGATCCCAGCATTTGGAAGATAGAAGCAGGAGAATCCCTGGGAGACTGTGAGATCCAGGCCGAACTCATAGCTAGTTTCACAGGTGAAGGCACCCAGGTAGGCAACCTCTCAAAAAAAAAAAAAAAAAAAAAAAAAAAAAAAAAGCAGGGGAAAAAAAATTCTCAGACCAGTAGGGAACAACAGGCAAACAAACTTTTATTGAAAGAAGGAGTTGGAGGGGGGCTGTGAGGAGTAGAAATAATGCAAATGCAAATACAATATTTATGTACAAAATTCTCAAAAAAGTTAAAAAAAGAAAGATGAAGAATCACATCCATATACATAAAGAATCACAGATACATGCACACACTCACACAGTGATTAAGCTCTCCGCAGGTGGAGAGAGGACCAGAAACTGAAACCCATTGTTCTCTGGGAGGGCTCAGATTTTAAGGGTGGTTCCCCTCCCCCAGTTTTGCATTGGTCAACTTAAACAAAGAAGAGAAAGCTGATAGTACAAATCTCCAAGCTGAGATATCCAGGGCTACCTGACTGTAAGCAGGTCATCTGAAGGGCCCCTGTTAGAGTTAAAAATAAAGCCTTCCTTGGGGCTGGAGAGGGGGCTTAGAGATTAAGAGCACAGGCTGCTCTTGCAGAGGGCCCAGGTTTGACTCCCAGCACCTACACAGCAGCTAACAACCATCTATTACTCCAGTTTCAGGGGATCCAATGCCCTCTTCTGACCTCCATGGGACCTCCACAGGCATTACATAACATGGGTCACTTACATACATGCAGGCAATGTACTCATACACATAAAAAATATAAAAATAAAGATTTCTTAAAAGCCTTCCTGCTCTGCTTCCCTGGGCATGCACCATCCACTGCAGGCCTCTCTCCTACCCACAGGCCTCTCTCTGGGGTAAGCCCACCTCACCCTCCATGCCTTGACTCCCCAGCCTCATTCACCCTCCCATCTCCCCTACTGTTCCCTCCTCCTAGTTTGGGCCCTGCCCCATTCCTTGTCATGGGACCCCAGACACCTGGGGAACCAACACTGCTTCCTGATCCTTTTCATCCAGACCAATGCAGTGCCTTCTCTGGGCCCCAGGAGCACTGCTTCTGGGCCTGGCCCCACCCTCACCTCTCTCTGTTTCCCTGGGCCTACACAACCTGCCACCCTCTTTCTGGGACATTGGGACTGACCTTTCCTCTTCCTGATCCTTTGCACCCAGAACAACCCAGCTCCTCAGTGCAGTCCCCAGGAGTCTTGGGGACTCTTCCCAACTGATCTGCCTTTCCATCTCTGGGTGGCATGGCCACCAGCTGCCCTAGGCCAGCATCTTTCCTGGGCCAGGCTCCCAGGCCAGTCCAACCCCCAAATTCCTGAGGCCAAAATTGTTCCTGGAGGGATCCAGACCTTAGAAGAGAGCCTGAAAACATCTGACCCTCATCTGCATTGGGCCTCTATGGGAACTCCTGAAGACAAAAGCAATCCAGCCACTCCAATATAAAATCAAAGGAGAGAACTGGAAGCTTAGAGGAACCAGCCTTTCATGCCCAAAAAGTAAACCACAAAGAAACATAAAGTTCACAAACAAAGTTCACTAAAAGAAGCAGACCTAAACTTGAAGGCTTGAATCTCACACAAGAATCAGAAACTACAAAAGAAATTCACCTCTCAAAATCACAGAGAAAAAATAATAACATGAAAAACCAAATTAACATATCCCCACCAAATACCAATAGTCTTCTAGAGGAGTACAATGAGAACCCCAAAGAGATAATGCAGGACATGGAACTCAAAAGAACAATTATATACATGATAAAAGATTTCAGTGAATTTAAAGAACACACAAACAAGGTAATCATAGAGCTGAAGGAAGATAGGGATAAACTTCTGAATGAATTCAGAAAAGAGCTAGAAATATTGAAGAATACTCAGGCTGAAATAAAGAACGAAGTGAAACACTCCATAAGCCAATTAGAAACGACAGGAGAAAGCCTCACCAATAGGATGAACGAAATGGAAAAGAGAGTATCAAGATTGGAAGATAAAGTGGACGAACTGGACCACTCAAGCAAAGATTATGAAAAATTTAAGAAATCACAACAATGGAATATGCAGGAATTGAGTGATACCATAAAAAGACCAAACTTGTGAATCATAGGCATACAGGAAGGAGAAGAATCCCAAGACAATGGCATGGACCAGATCTTCGAGAGAATCATAGAAGAAAATTTCCCCAAATTAAGGAAAGATATGCCCATACAAATCCAACAAGCATATAGAACACCAAACAGACAGGACCAGAAAAGAAGCTCTCCACGGCACATCAAAGTAAAAACACTACATGTACAAAACAAAGAGACAATTCTGAAAGTTGCAAAAGAGAAGCAACAAGTCACATACAAAGGAAAACCCATTACGATTACAGCTGACTTTTCAGTGCAAACTATGAAAGCCAGAGGAGTCTGGACCAAAGTATTCCCAGTTTTAAATGACCACAGGTGCCAACCCAGATTACAATGCCCAGCCAAAATGTCTATTTTAGTCAAAGGGGAAAGAAAAATCTTCCAAGACAAAAATAGGCTGAAAGAATTCATGTCCACAAAACCAGCCCCTCAGAGAGTTCTGGAAGCAATACAAAGAGCTGAAGAAAGGAATGACTATACCCAAGGAGTTGCAGAAAGAAATTCAATGAAGGTATAACTGTGGGAAAGTACAGCTATATCAAGAATGTAAACAGAAATAAATATGGCAGGATTCAATACTCATCTTTCATTAATAACTTTAAATATTAGTGGACTGAATTCCCCAGTCAAAAGACACAGACTAGGTGAATGGATTAAGAAACAAAACCCATGTTTTTGTTGTCTGCGAGAAACTCATCTCACTTTCAAGGACAGGCACTATCTCAAAGTAAAAGGGTGGAAAAAAATATACCAAACAAATGGCACTAAGGAAAAAGCAGGCGTAGCAATTCTAATATCTGACAAAACAGACTTTAAACTAAAACTAATCAGAAGAGATAAAGAGAGCTACTTCATTCTGATCAAAGCAACAAAAAATCAAGATATTACACTCATGAACATGTATTCACCAAACTCTGGTGCACCCAACTTCATAAAAACAAATTCTGATGCATCCAAATTCATAAAAACAATACTACAGGACTTTAAGACCCAGATTAATCCCAACTCATTAATAGCAGGGTACTTCAATACCCCACTGTCTCCATTACATAGGTCAACAGGGCAGAGAGTTAACAGAGAGACATCTGCATTAACCAATACCGTATAACAAATGAACCTAACAAACATCTACTGAGTATTCCACCAAAGCCCCAAAGGATATACTTTCTACTCAGCAACCCATGGAACCTTCTCCAAAATCGACCACATAGTGGGGCAAAAAGAAAACCTCAACAAATACAAAAAGATTGAAATAATTCCATGCATTCTACCAAACCACAATGCAACACAGCTTACAATCAACAATGGAAGAAGCCCTACTCACCACACGACACATGGAGATTAAACAACACACTCCTGAATGATGAATGCGTCAAAAGAGAAATTAAGAAAGACATGAAAGTATTCCAGGAACTAAATGAAAAGGGCAATACAACACAACAAAACCTCTGGGACACACTGAGTGCTGTCCTTAGAGGGAAGTTTATAGCTCTAAGTGCCTACGTCAAAAAATTGGAAAAAACACAAATAAATGACAACATTGCAACTCAACACACTTGAAAAGCAACATCAAACGAAACCCAAACCCAGCAGACAAGAAGAAATAACAAAAATCAGAGCAGAAATTAATGAAATTGAAACAAAGAAAACAATACAAAGAATCAACAATTCCAAGAGCTGGTTCTTTGAAAAGATAAACAAGATTGACAGACCACTAGCCCAGTTAACCAAAAGAAAGAAAGAGCATCTCCAAATCAACAAAATCAGAGATGAAAGGGGAAACATCACAACAGACACCAGAAAAATACAGAACATTATAAGGGAATACTTTAAAAACCTATATGCTACTAAATTTGAAAAAGTAAAAGAAATGGACAGATATCTAAAGGCATGGAAACCACTAAAACAAAACCAAGAAGAGATTAACAGCTTAAATAGACCCATGACACAAAAAGAAATTGAAACAGTAATACAAAACCTCCCAACTAAAAAAAGCCCAGGACCAGGTGGATTTACAACAGAATTCTACCAGAGATTTAAAGAAGATCGGCATCCAATACTACTTAATTTCTTCAAAAAAATAGAAATGGAGGGAAAACTTCCAAATTCCTTCTATGAAGCCAGCAT
>NW_008360054.1:589400-590983 GCF_000622305.1 Nannospalax galili | reverse complement strand
TACAAAATTAACCTACAAAAGTCTGTAGCCTTTCTATATACCAATAACAAGCAATCAGAGAAAGAGCACATGGAAACACTCCCCTTCATAACAGCCACACACACACACACACACACACACACACACACACACAAATCTCAGAATAAACCTGACCAAAGACATTAAAGAGCTCTATGATGAAACTTTTAAATATTTAAAGAAAGAAATTGATGAATACATCAGAAGATGGAAGGACCTCCCATGCTCATGGATTGGAAGAATTAATAGTGTGAAAATGACCATCCTACCAAAAGTCATATATAGATTCAACACAATGCCAATCAAAATCTCCATGACACTTTTCACAGAATTGGATAAAAACTGTCCTAAGTTTCATATGGAAGCACAAAAGACTTTGGAAAGCCAACACAACCCTGAGCACTAAGAGCAATGCCAGGGTGATTACTATACCAGATTTCAAGCTGTATTACAGAGCTATAGTCATAAAAACAACATGATATTGGCACAAAAATAGACCCATACACCAGTAGAACAAAATTGAAGACCCAAATATGAGTAAATGCAATTCCAGCCACCTGATATTTGACAAAGGGGCCAAGAACATTCACTGGAGGAAAGACAGCATGTTATGCAAATGGTCATTTCTAAATCATTAAGGCATGACTCTTTCAAACTAATTGGGCTTCAGTGAAAATATAAAGTAAATAGATGGAAAATATATTTTATCTGTACTTGCGTATTTTGAACTCTATTATTCATTTACTTTCTCTCCATTTGTGTGGCAGAGATTGCTACTGTAGGCCAGGCTGGCCTGAGTCTCACTATGTCATTCAAGTATGCCCTTAAACCTGTGGAAGTCTCCATCTTCAGACCTCCAACCGCTGGGATAAGGGACATATGATACCACACCCAGTTTTCTAAGTTTAACTTTTTGCATTTAAGTTCTGTAAACTTGTGGTGTACAAAAGGAAAAGTACACAGTTTCACAATACAATTTCAGGATTTATATCTTTTACTTTATGTTTTATGATCATAAAAATAATATCAAATTAAAAGTTAGGCTAAGGAGCTGAACAAAGAGTTCCCAAAAGAAGAAATAAAGATGGCTAAGAAGCATCTTAAAAGATGTTCAACATCACTAATAATTAGGGAAATGCAAATTAAAACCACTGTAAGATTTCATCTTACACCAGTCAGACTGGCTAAGATCAAGAAAACAAATAATAGCATATGCTAGAGAGGATGTGGGGAATAGAGGAACCCTCAACCACTGCTGGTGGGATTGCAAACTTGTGCAACCTCTATGGAAAGCAATGCAGAGAACTCTTAACACACTAAAAATGAGCCTACCATTTGACTCAGTTATACCACTCCTTGGCATAGACCTAAAGGATTCATCCTATTGTAGAGACACTTGTACAACCATAGTTGTTGCTGTTCTTTTCACAATATCTAAGAGATGGAAGCCACTTAAGTGCACCTCAACTGACAAGTGCTTAATGAAAATGTGGTTCATATATACGATGGAGTTTTACTCAGCAGTAAAGAAAGATGAAATCATGAAATTTGCAGGTAAATGGATG
>NW_008360054.1:586778-588966 GCF_000622305.1 Nannospalax galili | reverse complement strand
ACACAGTAATTAAAAGTACCAGACTGGTGGAACTAACCTTCTTGGGTGTTTAACAGACGTACTTTGAGTCCTATAATAATCTGGTCAGAAGGACATAAAGGACACTTTTTGCTCCTTGCCCTCCTAGGTCAACTACTTCCAGGGGACTATGAGCATCTCTCAAAATGTCCTATAATGGTTGTGGGTCACCTATCCTCTTGATCAAGGAGGCTGAGGAGACCCCACTAGATGGACTTGAACCAGTATCCAGTCTATAAAGAGGAGAGTCAACACAGAGGAATCATTTCCTCCATGCTTCCAAGCGAAGCCAACCATGGTCGAGCAGGACCTTTGAGTTATCATCACATAGGTGGAACTGGTAAAAGAAAGGAGTCAGGGGCTCCTCCGAAGCCCATGTGACCCCTGAGGAACAGATCCTCAAATGACCTTTAGAGTAAAAATAAATCGATTTATCTGGACCAACTGCATGGTCTTAAACACCCAAAGGAAAGTATAACCAAAGATTAAAGGGTCCAATATAATTTCATAAGAGTCCATATGTATAGCTAAAGGCTACCTAAAAGCAACAGTGCCAGACAGGCGATACCTTCTTTTGAGTTGTTGGCCAGGGTGGCCAAAGTGATTCCCAGATAGTAATCCAGCATAGAACTGGGGAAATGAACAGCAGACCCCAATCTTATCTAAAGGAATATTGACAACTGATTACCGCTAGATGAGGAACAGCTGACCCTCCTAAAACAAAGACCTCTAGATAGGCTGACTAGTTTCACCAGAAGGGCAAGTAGTGGGGAATGGCTGAGGGTGCCGACGACACAGCAGACAGTAGCAGGGATATCAGAGTATAAGGGGGCTCTCATGGGGGGAGGGAGGCTATGGGAGGGTGCTCTCTGGAAAGTGGGTGTAAAAATAAATTTTTAAAAATTAAAAAAAATAATAATTCTTCAAAGCATAAAAATTTGCTCCTTAATAATTAGTAGATATGAAAAACATTACCACTGAAATCTACCTGATGACTTTATATCCATGCTCAGGTGCCAAGGAGCTCAGAAAGTAACCAACAATGACTAGTAATAATCAGATATTTAGAGATTAGAAATGCATGTGCAAACATCCAATGTCAATTGCATTGAAAAAGAATTTTTCTGTATGAAACTGTGTATTTTAATAATGAAATGGAGATCTTTTTTAATTTTTTTTTCATTTAATTTTATGTCTTATAGGGTTTTTACTGAGTACAATATTGTATAACTGTATTAATTAAACTGTAAACCTAAAAATTTACAGCCAGTTTTGAAAGAGATGCATCTTAGCTCTGGAAATTGTTATTGAATATGTCAATGCTGTTGTAATGAAATGCTCCTTATAATTATATGGTTATTAAATAAGTAATTTTTTTAAAAAAAAGGCTTCCTGACAGAGATGGAGAGGAAACAGGAAGTGTGCCTTCTCAGTGACCCTGTTTGCTCATCAGGAATTTATTCCCTTACAAATATTAACTGAGGGGGCTGGAGAGATGGCTCAGTGGTTAAGAATACTGGCTGCTCTTGCAGAAGATCCAGGTTCAGTTCTCAGCACCCACATCGCAGCTAACAGCTGTCCTTAATTTCAGTTCCAGAGGATCTGACACCTTCTTCTGGTCTCTGGGGGCACTGCAGGCACAGGGTACACTTACACTTATGTAAGCAAACACGCATACATAAAACAATAAAATTAATTAAAGGTGTAGTGACTAATAAATATTACTTAGGACTCTACATTAACTCTATCATGTTCTTGGAGCTTTTTGTTTTGTTTTGTTTATCCTTGATCTTTTTCAGAGTCTCTATATGTAGCCCCTGCTGGCCTGGAGCCCTTTATACAGAACAGGCTGGCCTTGAACTCACAGAGACCTGCCTGCCTCTATGTCTGCCACTGCCTCCCAAGTGCTGGCCTTAAAGGTGTGTGCCACAATGGCTGCAGTATTCTTTGTATTTTTGAAAAAAGCATATTTGTCTCAGAGACTTAGTTAACATCTTACAACTGAACATGTACGTATTTTGTTTAGATAAATGTAGTCACTATAAACATCTATATGATCTGGGATTTTGTTTCTATTTTCAAATGGGTGCTCTGTGCTTACTAATTCATTAAAACCTAAGAACTTTCTGTTTAAAAAATGGCACAGTGCTGACACTTGTTACAGTTGGAT
>NW_008360054.1:555841-586642 GCF_000622305.1 Nannospalax galili | reverse complement strand
TACTTATTTATTTATTTATTTATTTATTTATTTATTTTTGTCTTTTTGTTACAATATCTCCTTGTAGCCCCAGCTGGCCTAGAGCTCACTATGTAGACCAGGCTGGCCTCAAACTCACAGAGCTCTGCCTGCCTCTACCTCCCACATGCTGGGATTAAAGGCATGCACCACCATGCCATGCACCTTTTCCAATTGTTTAAAAGTTTGTTTTATTTTGCTTGTATGTTTGTTTTTGAGATAAGGTCTCCCTGTAGCTCCAGGTAGCCTGGAACTCAATATGTATAACAGTCTGGCCTCAGTTTCACAGGTCTACTTGCCTCTGCCTCCTGAGTTCTGGGACTGAAGGTATGTATCATTATCCCTGACCATTATTTTTAATTGTGTGTGTCTGTGTGTCTGTTCTGTGTGCAGTACATGCATATGTGTGAATACATGGGACACTAGAAGTCTATGTCAGATGTCTTTGGTTGCTCTCCACATTCTTTTTTTTTTTTTTTTGGAACTCCCTCTGTAAACCAGGCTATCCTTGAACTCACAGAGATCTGCCTCCCAAGTGCTGGGATTAAAGGTGTGTACCACCATGCCCAGTTTCTCCACATAATTTTTTGAGACAGAGTCTGTCATTGAACCTGGAGCTCACTGAATTGGATAGATTGGCTAGCTGGTGAGCCCCAAGGATCTGGCTGTTTCCACCTCTGCAGTGCTGAGGTTACAGACACACACCATCACAATACTTTTTCTGTGGGTGCTGGGACTCAGACGCAGACCCTCATCCTTGCACAGTAGGCACTATACAGATGGAGTCATCTCCCTGTTCTTGCTTGCTTGCTTGTTTTTTGCTTGTTTTGCTTTAAATTTTTAATTGAATTCTTGTGCATTTCATACATCAGGTTCACATTTAGACCCCCCTCCCCTATCTGCATCCTCCCATAACACCCCTGCCCCTGCTCGATTTCATGCATTCCATCATATGTTAAGGCCTTATGGGTCAAGTTTGTCTTCCCAGATGTTCTTCAGTGTGAGTCCATCCACTGGAGCCTAGTCAACGGATTTAGAGTGACTCATTTAAACAAGACCAACTCTCCGTCACCCAGCAGTGATCAGCTGCCAATAGTTCCTCAGCTAAGGCTGGGGCTTCTTACCCATTTCCTCACTTCTATGCTGGGTTTTTGTGTGGTTCGAGTTTGCGTGGGTCTTGTGCATGCTGTCACCATTGTAGCGAGTTCATATGAGCAATTTCCCAGCCATCTGGAAAACTCTGTTTCCTTATGATCATCTACCACCTTTGCTCTTACAATCTTTCTGCCCCCTCTTCCATAATGGTCCCTAAGCCTTGGGTGGCAGAGGTTTAATATAGGAGTCCTATCCAGGGACATGCACTCTGCTATCTCTTATTCTCTACATTTTGGGAAGTTGTGGCTTTCTGTCTTAATCACCATCTGTTGCATGGGGACGCTTCCATGGTGAGAGGTGAGAGATGCATTAAACTTTTCTCTGCCCCCTGTTCTGCTATGTTCCCTCAGCTTTAGGTGTAGAGGTTGCATTGTAGATGTGTCACTTAGGGCTGGGCATCTCTCAGACACTTATTCTCTGCATTTGGCCAGTTGTGGAACTCGGTAATAGTCTTTGTTGAACAAAGAAGCTTTTTTTGATGTGGGGTTAGAGGTATACTTGTCTATAAATATAAGGATACATAATTAGTATACAGTAAGAAATTATGTTTGTCTAGGGATATGACAGATATCGGTTTTTTTCTAGGATCTATGGCTTACTTCTCCACATATTTGGCTATGTTTATAGTACCACATAAGTTCCCTCCCATTAAGTGGGCCTTAAATTCAATTAGATAGCTGCTGATTCCCTCCAAGATAAAAGTGCCACTACTGCACCAATAGAAATAGTTTGCTGTTAGACTGGGCTTGATGGTCCGTGCCTTTAATCCTAGCACTCAGGAGGCAGAGGCAGAGGCAGGAGGATCTCTGTGAGATCGAAGCCAATCTGGTCTACATAGTGAGTTCCAGTCCAGCTTGGGCTACAGGGGATACCCTGTCTCAAAAAGACCTAAAAAAAAAAGTTTTAAATATTAGTGATTCTCTCTCTCTCTCTCTCTCTCTCTCTCTCTCTCTCTCTCTCTCTCTGTGTGTGTGTGTGTGTGTGCACATTTTTACAGAAAATTTTTGAAAGAAAGAAAGAAAGAAAGAAAGAAAGAAAGAAAGAAAGAAAGAATTTGCTGTGGTGTTCATTGTTGTGGCTAGTAGGCTTTACACTGGGTTGGGCTGTTGATTGACTTTCTCCCATAGCAACTTGCATAGTATCCTCTAGAACTATGAGAGCTAGTCTTCACAGAGAGGCTTCCAGGCCAGTTCGATTGCATCAAGTCCTGGTCCAAAGGACAGCCTGTTTTGTTTTGCTTTGTTTTGTTTTGTTGAAACAGGGTCTCTCTGTAGCCACAACTGGCCTGGAACTTGCTATGTAGACCAGGCTGTCCTCAATCTCACAAAGATGGGCTTAGCTTTGCCTATCTCCTGTGTGCTGGGACTAAAGGCATTCACCACCAGGCCCAGCCCTGCCTTCTTTTTCTTGCACAGTATTCTGAATCTAGTGTGCACTTCCCACTTACATCTCAGTTTGGATTGGTCTTGTTTCCAATACTCAGGTGCCACTTGGGCCACTGATCTTGTTAAGACAGCACCTCTTTGAAGAAAATCTAAGCCAAAACTAGAGTGCCCTCTAGCGACACTCTTCATGAACTGCACTCCTTCCTCCTTCAGCAACTAGGTCTTCCAACTTTAATCCGATCTTCTTTACTCCTTGCCTAGAAATGTCCATAACCCCCTACTGACTCCAGGTTGTATTCACCCTCCTCGCTATCCTGGCCTGTCTCAGTCTGAATCCCACTCAACTTTCAAGCCATTTCCATTCATTTCCCGAAGCCACACCAGATTTGCCCACTATTCATTCATTCACTCCTGCTTCAGTGAGCATTTACAGAGCACCAAAGAGATGTCCAAGAGTTACTTGGTCATGCTTGGGCTTCTGAGTTTGACATTTTCCATTTAACTAATTATATCCTTAGTCTTCAGTGTTTTTCCGCTGAACCTGAGTTGTACACTCCCTGTCCTAGTTTAATTTCTGTTGCTGAGGCAAAACACTGACCAAAACCAACCTGGGAGCAAAGGGTTTATTTCATCTTACAACTCCCAGGGTGCAATCAACCATTAGGGAAAGTCAAAGCAGACATTCAAGCAGGAGCAGAAGCAGAAACCATGGAGGAGCACTGCTTATTGGCTTGCTCAGCTATCTTTCTTATACAGCCCAGGCCCACCTGCCTCGAGATGGCACCGCTTACAGTGAGCTGGACTCTCCCACATCAATTAGTAATCAAGAAAATGCCCCACAGATATGTTCATAGGTCAATCTGATGAAGAAAATTCCTCAGTTGAGGTTCCCTCTTCCCATGTGACTCTAGTTAGTGTCAAGTCCACAGAGACTAACCAAGCACACCTTCTTTGTAGGATTATTGGGGAAGACTGTGCAAGAGTGAATGTGAAACACTTGACATATACCTGTTTCCCCCATGTGGATAACAGAGTGTTTGTAAAGCCTGTCTCGGGAGCCCCTTGTGAGTTTCACAACATAGAACACAAATAAAGGGAATTTGTCCCAGAACAACTAAATCTCCCCTCAGGGACCAGCTCCCTCCTCCTCCCTGGTCTTGCCTGACCTCCCTGGAAGACTTTTCCAGGTCCTTCCCCAGCCTCATTCCCAGGCATCCAGCCAAACTCAGGCCATGCACTCCAATTTCCCTTCCACCAGCTGCTTCCTGAGCTCAGACAAAGAAGGCTCTGTTCCCAGGCCAACGCAGCCCAGGCAGGCCCAGCACACCCTAAACACCAAACTGTAAGTATCCAGCTCTCCCCCCTCATGTCACTATTATTGAACTTAGGGTCACAACGTGTGCCCCAATAAGCCAGTTTCTCTAAAAGCCAACTAAAACAGCCAAATTAATAGTAAAAAGCCGGAAAAAAAAGATTTATTCAATAAGGTCACATTATGAAGAGAGACAAAGAGATCCAGTGACAGCCACCAACCCCTAAGTCCATCTCTGGGGTCCTGAAGTGAGGTCAAGTTTTAAGTAATGGCCAGAGTTATGCATATCTAGGCAATCTTCCATCAAGGTATGATCCTACCATCTGAGATTAATCAATCAATGTTTCTATTTTTAAAAGAATTATTTTTTATGTGTATGATTGATTTCCCTGCATGGATGTATGTGCGCCATGTGCATGCCTGCTGCCAATAGAGGACAGAAGAGGGCATAAGATTCCCTGAAACTGGAATTACAGACAGTTGTAAATTGCATTTGGGTCCTGGGAACCGAACCCAGGTCCTCTGCAAGAGGAAAGCCAGTGCTCTTAACTGCTGAGCCTTCTCTGCAGTTCCCCCACCCTGTTAATGTCTCTTGTGCAAGGTTGTCTAACAAGTTGTAAATCTCTTTCTGGGGGAAAACAGTTTCCTCTCTGGATAGCCCAGGCTCTAGGTTTTTTCTTCTCCTAGCAGGAGAATCCCGTGGGAATTTCGGTTTCTTGGGATCCATCTCTTCAGTTGTTTGATAGCCAAAGCAAGGGATACAAATGTCTCTTTTGAATGTTTGCATGCCTACCAGGCCAAATACAACACCTCAACCCCAGTCCTGGCCTTGTGCTCCTAGCCACATCCTGCCTACTTCGTCCACTTTCTTGGCTCAAGCTCATGAGAAATGACAGAATCAGGTATTTCTTGGATCTAGGCACACAGTGTTGTCATGTGTCTCCTAAAGCCTGCACAGAAAATCAAAGAAGGGTCTGTAGAGGAAGAGGGATGGGCTAGAATCACAGAGAACCACCTGAACCAGAGGACAGCAGTGGCATGGGAGGAGGCAGGGTGGTGGTGAGATCAGTGGTGGGACAGTGTGAGAAGTGACAATGTCATCCTGGGAGCAAGAAAAACATGGAGACATTTGACAGCAAATAGTGATGTGATACACACTGTGATTCCAGCATTCAGGAGGCTGAGGGAGAACTGTGAGTTTGAGATCAGCCTGAGCTACATAGTAAGATTGCAGGGGTGGGGGTAAGAGAGGAAGAGGGAGAGAGAGGGGAAGAAGGAGGGGAAGATGGAAGAAGGGAAGAGAGAGAGGAAGGGGGAAAAAGAGGTATGGGGCGTGCGCGCTCTCTCTGGGCGCACTCCCAGAATGGCACTCCCCTGCCGCACCTGGCTAGTCACTGGTGGGTCTGGCCACAGGCGTCTGGCCATGGCAGCAGGTGCCCTGCAGGCTTTTCCCGGTGGCTCGGGTCCCGTGTCTCTGGAGCTTCTCTGCTGCAGAAGCGTTGTCCTGCCAAATCCTGTCCCTATTCCACCTGTGTACTTTTTCTCAGGATGCAAGGTCCACTGGCCATTGAACCCCACGGGAGAAGTATGGAGACAGCGAAAGCTAGAATGTCCACGAGTCGGTAACGAGGGAGTGCTGCCCCCCAGAGAGATTGGGCCGCTGGTAGTGACACAAGACTCAAGACTTGGCTTAGTCTGTGTTACAGCTTTATTCTCTGAGACCCAGCTCTCTGTGTCCCAGCTTTCTGTGACCCAATTCTCTGACCATTAAGAGAAGACTAAGACATTTATACCATGGGGGTAGTGGTAAAAGCTTTGGCTGTTAGATGCTTTGTGAGGCATTCTATTTACATATGGAAGTGGGTTCCTGCCAGACTGCTGTCTGCCTGGAAAAATCACACAGGAAAGCATGGTACCTTTCAGAGCCAAAGGCCATGTTTATGTTATGGCATTTGTAGCGGACACTTCAAAAGGAGAGACAGGAAAGATGCCAGGAAGACACCCTGCTTATGAAAGGAGCCCGCAGCACATGATCCCGAGCTGCATGAGCTGTCCGGTCATGAAGGGGCTTCTACTTTGCATAACAGAGGTCTCCAACAAAGAGCGAAGAGGTAAGGGGAGAAGGAAAAGGAGAAGGGGGAGGGGAAGGAAGAAGGGAACAAAGAGGGGGAGAGGAAACAGGAAAGGAAAGCAGAGAGGAGGGAGAGGAAGAGGAGGGAGAGAGAGGGAGAGGGAGAAAGCAAGATCATCTCAGCACTTGGGAGATTAAAGCAGGAGTACTGAAAGTTCAAAATCATCCTCCAACTCAGGGCATGTAAGTGCATGTGTTGTAGTCTGTGATCCACAAATGCCCCAAACAGACAGACAGACAGGTGAGTCTAGAAAAGAAAAGATAGATTTATTACAGCTAGGATACACTCTTTCCTAAAGGTTCCGAGAGTGGCACCGAGCCTAAGCACTCTGTCTCCCTTTATACTGATATGTTGCAGGGCAAGAAAGCAGAATACAGAAGCTAATCATTGAGCATTAGGCTTGAGCAAACATTATCAAGGAAATACATAAGAAAATACAATTTTCCATCCAAACCATAGTACATCTGCATGCCTTCCTCCTCATTCATATCAATCTTATTATTTACCTTGCCTTTTCTGGTTATAAAGCTCCCTTGGGGGGGTTGTTGTATAGCCATTGTATCCTAGAAATAGTTTCCCTAAGTTTTCCAACCAGAAAGGGGTGTGTTAGCAAAAATTACTATTTTGTAGAAGCAAGCCAAGCATAACCTACAGAAGCCATAAATCAGCAGTTAGCAGGAGCACTCTAAAACTCTCTGACCTGTTCCCAAGACAACCAGGGCCCAGCTGGCATTACCATACCCTTGGCCAACTGCCTGATAATTTCAGAAACTAGAGTCAGCCTAAACTTTAACATGGTGTAACTATGGTCAAGAAGGTGCACTCTTACATTCCTAACTCTTCTGTTGTGGGTATTCAAACCTTTGAATCTTGGCTTAAGGTTTCATATTGGGCTCTCAGGACCATAATCTTAACAGCCTCAATTCTTCGACATACAAACTTGGTAAAATAATTCATAAGGCAAACATCAGGAGACATAGTAAAATGAGTAAAGGTCCTGATATGGCAGTAATCAGGGTGGTTAACAGGATGACCAAGAGAACAGGGACTTGAACCAATTGGAGAAAGCTTGCCTAGCCTCTTCTCTTTGCCTGATTCTTTGTTTGACAAGACTAAGACTTTCTTTAATGACCCCTGAGTGATTAGCATAAAAACGGCATTGTTCACCTAGTGCCATGCATACGCCCCCTTGCTGTAGAAAAAGCAAATCCAATCCTCTTCTATTCTGTAACACTACTTCTGCTAAAGATTCTACAGAGTCAGTCAAATGTGAGATTGACTTCTCTAGGTCAGACATATCTTTATCAATTATTGTGGGGCCACTCCCTCTCCTGGTGGGTCCTTGGCCACCGGTCCATGAGGACAAAGGGAGCAGGAGTGACAAGCGGGGTCAGGATGGCCAGTGACCACTGACGGAAGAAAGCCCTTCCCGGGAGGCAGGTTCAGTGATGCAAACAGCTCCAGACTCAGTGAAACAGCTCCAGATTCAGTGAAACAGCTCCGTTTATTCAGTGGGAGAACTAGGGAAAATATAGTGTGGAGGCAGTAGCCAATGCCTCAGCTGATAGGTGCTCATAGTATGCTTTATTTACATGTGGCAGTAGGCGCCTATCATCCGCCTATCAGGAATGCCTAATTACCATATAGAAAAAACCTGGGGGTAGTTTTTACTCCTGGTAACTATGCCAAAGGTCATGTTCCAAATAAGGTCAGGCATCCGTGCTTGGTGGCACTTTCCAGGTAAGTCAGGAAGAGAGCAGGAAGCCCCCTGGTGAGGAGGGGAGTCCTTCCATATGGCACCAAGCCCCTTAGAGCTATCTGGACATGGAGGACTACAACCCTAATAGCAGGGTTCCCCAACAAATTATCATGCTCAATTCTTTATAATCTTTGTCTCCTGATCCAGCTATTCCTAAACCTACCATGACAGGCACCAGGACAGCAGCAGCTGCTCAAGGATGATATACACAATGTAACTTCCAATCTATCTGCAGTCCCCTGGCAACTTAGATATTTGAGAAATAAAAGCTGGCCCATTATCTAATCCTAACATAAGGGGAACTCCAAATCTAGGTACTATTTCATTTAGTAACTTTTTTGCTACTACTAGGGCAGATTCTGTCCTGGTGGGGAAAGCTTTCACCCATCCTGAAAAGGTGTCCACTAACACTAACAGGTATCTGCCCATAGAGGCCATTTTTTAGTTCTGTAAAATCCAATGCCCAATGTTCTCCTGGGGCTTGTCCTCACAACCTTCTTCCTGTTGCCTGTATGGGGAGATGGGTTAACTTTTGCACAGGTTGGGCACCTGCGAGCTAAGGACTGGGTTATCTCTGATAGTTTTAGAATGTAGAAGTTTCTTCTTGCTAATTCCATCAGCTTCGTGTTCCCCAGATGTGTTGCAGAATGAGTTTGTCTCGCCATTCTCATCCGATGACTTCTGTAAGGAAGGTATGGCCATCAGGAAGAGCCAGCCATCTGTCTGTTCCAGCTTGTGCCTGCAGATCCTCTCCAATATCCTCTCCTCTTCATGTAGACAGGTCTGGGGGGCAAGGACCTAGATGACAGCACAGGCAAGATTCCTAAAGGTGGTATCTCTCTTTTGGCCGCAGCACACACTTCCTGGTCAGCTCAGCGGTTCCCAGTAGCAACAGCATTCTCTCTTCTCATGTCCATTACAGTAAAGAATGACAACTTTCCTTAGAAGCCAAATGGCATCTAACAAGGCCAAGATTTCTTCTTTGTTTTGAATTTCCTTTCCTGCTGAAGTTAACAGGCCTCTCTCCATAAAGAGCTCCATGAACATGAGCAGTAGCAAAAGCATATTGGCTGTCAGTGTATATATTGACAGTCTTTCCCTCTGCCCAGCTGATGGCCTGCACCAAGGCTATTAGCTCAGCCTTCTGCATGGAAACACTTCAGGGTAGGGCCTGAGACAAAACTACAGTTCCATCAGACAGGACAACAGCAGCCCCCACATATCAGACCCCATCCTCCATATAGCTATTGCCATCCATGAATAAAGTTGCATCAGGATCAGAAAGGAGCATATCCTTTAGATCTTCTCTAGCCCCTGCAATAGTTTCAACAGTTTCCAAACTGTCATGTAAAATAGGTTCAGCCCTCCTCTCCCCAAGTGGGGTTGGGTAATAGGTTGCAGGGCTCAAAGTCTCAGTCTTAAGAAAGGAGGTGGGGGAGGATCCAGTAACAAGGTTTGATATTGGGTCACCCAGGCATTAGAAAGCCATTTGCCAGGTGGGGACCTCAAGAGGATTTCCATTGCATGGGGTGCCATTACTTGGATATCTTGCCCTAAATTCAGCTTCATTGCTTCCTTAACTAGGACGGTGGTGGAAGCTATTGTTCTCAGACAGCCAGGCCATCCCAAAGCCATGGCATCAAGTTTTTTTTGACAGATAGCCCATTTGCCTTTTCCGTGGCCCAAGGGTTTGGGTCAAGACACCTTTAGTTATCCCCGTTGCTTCATGCACGTATAACTGGAAGGGCATAGAAATATCAGGAAGTGCTAGGGCTGGAGCCTGGATTAGCACCTCCTTGAGTTTTTCAAAGGCCCAAGTTTGCTCCTTCTCCCAGACTATATCTTCCCAAGTACCTTTAGTTGACTCATACAGTGGGAGATATATTTCAGCAAAACCTGTGTGATGGTTTGAAAGAAAATGTCCCCCATAGGCTCCAAGTATTTGGACATTTTGTCCCCAGATGATGGCGCTGTTTTGGGAGGTTTTAGAAGGTGTGGCTATCCTGGGGGAAGCACGTCACTAGGGGTGGGCTTAGAGAGTTCTTAAGCCTTGCCAGATCTCCAGTCGCTCTCTTGCTTCCTGTGCCTGCATGATGATGTGAGAGCTTAGCTTCTGCTGCTCCTGCTCCAGCCACCTCCAGCCACCATGCCTCCCTGCCATGATGGACTGTAATTCCCCTGGAACCGTAAGCTGAAATAAACTCTTCCTTTTATAAATTGCTTTGGTCAGTGTTTCTATAACAGCAACAGAAAAGTGACTAATACAACCTGGAATCCAAAATTGGCAGTATCCAGCTGTCCAGAGAAACATCAATCTGTCTCTGAATGGATGGTACTGGGATATTCAGAATAGCCTGGATTCAGGCTGGGCCCAGAGTGCAATGTCCTTGTTGAAGTTGGTATCCTAAGTAAGCAACAGACTCCTGACACAATTGAGCCTTTTTGAGAGAGACCTTGTATCCCATTTGTTCTAACTCTAAGAGCAAGCTTTTAGTTGCTACTTCACATTCCTCCTGAGTTTCAGCTGCCAGGAGGAGATCATCAACAACATATTGGAGCACCATGACTTCCAGGTGGTTCCTTTAAAAGGGACAAGGTCTCTTCTAAGGGCCTCATCAAATAGAGTAGGGGCATTCTGGAATCCTTGTGGCAGTCTGGTCCAGGTTAGTTGGCCTTTAAAGGACCAGTCCATGTCCTCCCATTCAAAGGCAAAAATTGGCTGACTAACAGGGGCCAGTGGCAAGGTGAAGAAAGCATCTTTTAAGACCAGAACAGTATAAACTTGCCTTTCTGTTGGGATTTCTCCCAAGAGAGTATATGGGTTTGGCACAGTAGGGTGAATTGTCTCAACCCTCTTATTAATATCTCTTAAAACCTGTACAGTTCTAAAGTCCCCATTTGGTTTAGGGACAGGAAGAAGTGGAGTATTCCATGGTGAATGGCAGGAAACAAGAATATTTACCTGAAGGAGTTTCTTAATAAGTTTAGATATTCCTTCCCTGGCTTTTCTTGGCCTAGAATATTGTCTGATCCTGATAGGCGTAGCTGTGCTGAGAAGTTGGACCACAATTGGGGCCTGATTATTGGCTCGACAAGGAGGGTTGAACTCTGCCCAGACTTCTGGTATTTCATTCTTCCATTTTTCCTTATGGTGAAATGGTTTTGGTTTCCTTAAGGTGGGTCTCATAGAGCTGATACTCTTCTGTGACCAGATAGGTTACTAAGATGGTAGGAGGATGCAGGGGAGGGGGGCCAAATCTATAGCATCCTCTTTAAATGAAATCCATGCTTTCAATTTATGAAGCAAGTCTCTTCCTAACAATGGGTATGGGCAGTTAGGGGCTACCAGAAAGGTGTGGATAACAGTTCCATCTGCAAGTTGGAGACTCTGGCTTTAGTCATAGGGCAATTGAGGGTCTGCCCTAATACTCCTTGGCAGGTAGAAACAGGCATGTGCTTGCACACCCCCATGCACGTGTGTTTCATTAAATTTTTCCATTTTCACTGGGAGATCCACCCCCACTCAGAGTCTCCTAGTCCTCATTCAGATTGACAAACCATCATAAGACATTCTATTTGGATTTTACATCGTTTATATGACATATCGGAGGGGTGACTTACAAAGACACAGATTCTTACAGGCTTTTCCTTTTCCATATTTGAAATGCACGTGCTATCCACCTCCTGCCTGCAGTCTTCCTTGCTCCCTGTTTGCCTGTGCTCAATATGGCAGCAGCTCCGCCCTTTTTTCCCAGTGTGCTCTGGTCACCAACACTCGCCCTGGATCTACTCCAGCTTTTTGGAGGAGCTTTCAGGTTACAAACACACACACACACACACACACACACACACACACACACACACTGTTCCAGAGACTAAATTGTAAAGAATAGAAGTTTAAGTCAGGCATGGTAGTACATGTCTGTCATCTCCACACTTGGAAAGCTGAAGCAGGAGGACCAGGAATTCAAGTCACCTTAGTAGAGAAGCTAAGTTATGGCAACAGTGAACAATGTTATAAATGTGTCAGACAGATTCAGACACAGTGGTTTATTTCTGTAATCCCAGCACTTAAGAGACTGAAGCAGGAGGATCATCTCAAGTTTGAGGTCAGCCTGGGCTACTTGGTGAGGCCCTTTCTCAAAAAAATTAAACAAAGGGGTGGCTGGGGAGATGGCTCAATGGTTAAGAGCACTTGTTATTCTTGCAGAGGACCCACATTCAGTTTCCAGCACCCACATGGCAGCTAACCATCTGTAAGTCTAGTTCCCAGGGATATGATGCCCTTTCTTGGCCTCCTTGGGCATTACACGCACATGGTGCACTTACATACATGCAGGCAAAGCACTCATGCACATAAAATCAAAATAAATTATTTTAAAAAGAGGCCAAAGCAGGAGAATCACCTAAAGTTTCAGGCAAGCCTGGGCTACATAGTGAGCCCCTATCTCAAAAAAAATAAATAAATAAACAACATGGGGCTGGAGAGATGGCTCAGAGGTTAAGAACACTGAATGTTCTTGCAGAAGACCCAGGTTCGAATCCCAGCACACACGGCAGCTAACAGCTGTCTGTAACTCCAGTCCCAGAGGAAGCCAATGCCCTCTTTCTGACTTCCATGGGCACAGCATGACATAGGTGCACTTACACACATTCAGGCAATACACTCATACAGATAAAATAAAAAAGAAAGCCAGGGATGGTGGCACATGCTTGTAATCCTACCTATTAAAGTCAAGACAGGAGGATTCCTGGAACTTAGTATCGAGTCAGTCTAGCCCAACTGGCAAGCTCTAGGACAGTGAGAGGCTGTCTCAGGGACAAGGCAGATGGCTCTAGAGGAATGACTTCAGAGGTTGTACTCTGGCATCCACACAGTTCATATGTGCACACACATGGACATACCAGATGACTCATCCTGTTCCTAGGTTTGGGATATTCCTCTTCCACAAGGCACCTCAAAGGAACCTCAAGACACAAAGGATCTCTGATAGTTTACCTGCCTCCCAGCATGACTATAGACCATGATAGAATGTGTGAAGTACAGAAGAGCCACAAGCTTCATTAGGGAAAGCCATAAATCCCTTACAGTGTCTAACTGGCTGGCCCTTAATTGGCAGCCTGGCCTTGCTCAAGCCTGGCTCTGCTCACCCCTGAACAGTTAGTCACTCCCAAGCCTGAGAGAAAGTATTTGTGGAGCCCACCTGTTTCCTCTAAGGCCATACATAACACTCCTGCCAGTTTCTGGGGAAATAATCTTGAGAAGGAGACCCTCAATCACTCCAAGGACACTAAGCCCAGGCACTAATTCAGCTCCCCATTAAGTGCAGCTGTGTCCCACGACCCTGGTATAAACCCCCCACCCCTGTTTTCTTTGTCTAGTTGTAGAAGCTTGGTTCCCATGGACAGCCTCTACCTCTCACTGTATCTTCTTTGAATAAAGGAAGATATATCCCTTGCCTGTTGCAGGTCTGGCTCTGTTTTCTTGTCTCCTATTGTTCTCTTTCCTTTTATTTTCCAAAAATCTAACATATGGTGGCCCGTACTGGGAACAGTTTCAGGGGCCCATCCCAGAGGCTCCGGCCCTCTCAGAACCTCTCCAAAGGCCTCTGGGCATCTCTGGCCTGGATGACCATTGAGTGTGCGGCAGCCTCTCACTTGGAGCCTCTCCTTGGCTCCCTTCCTCCTAATTCTCCTCTACACTTTCTGATGCTCGTTTCTCTCTCCTTTCTCTGTATCCAGCCAGATCTCCGGGCAGGGAAGCGCCTTCCATCTGTTTTGCCTTCACATGCACCACCTCCAGAGACAAGGTAATCCAGACCTAATTTGGGTGGTGCCACCGACCAGGTCCCAGGGGCTCCAGGAGCCCCTGCCATTTGGGGGGACTCTTGGAGTCCCCCTTCTGCCCAAGGTCTTAAGACTGAGGTAGCCCGAAAGCTCTAGGAGTTTTCCACTGTGTACTTGGCTTCTGACTCCCTCCCTGGTGTTTACAAGTGTAAGAGTGAGACCACGGAGGACAAGTCACAGCCTTTGGGTTGCAACAGCAGCATGACTATAGACCATGATAGAATGTGTGAAGTACAGAAGAGCCACAAGCTTCATTAGGGAAAGCCATAAATCCCTTACAGTGTCTAACTGGCTGGCCCTTAATTGGCAGCCTGGCCTTGCTCAAGCCTGGCTCTGCTCACCCCTGAACAGTTAGTCACTCCCAAGCCTGAGAGAAAGTATTTGTGGAGCCCACCTGTTTCCTCTAAGGCCATACATAACACTCCTGCCAGTTTCTGGGGAAATAATCTTGAGAAGGAGACCCTCAATCACTCCAAGGACACTAAGCCCAGGCACTAATTCAGCTCCCCATTAAGTGCAGCTGTGTCCCACGACCCTGGTATAAACCCCCCACCCCTGTTTTCTTTGTCTAGTTGTAGAAGCTTGGTTCCCATGGACAGCCTCTACCTCTCACTGTATCTTCTTTGAATAAAGGAAGATATATCCCTTGCCTGTTGCAGGTCTGGCTCTGTTTTCTTGTCTCCTATTGTTCTCTTTCCTTTTATTTTCCAAAAATCTAACATATGGTGGCCCGTACTGGGAACAGTTTCAGGGGCCCATCCCAGAGGCTCCGGCCCTCTCAGAACCTCTCCAAAGGCCTCTGGGCATCTCTGGCCTGGATGACCATTGAGTGTGCGGCAGCCTCTCACTTGGAGCCTCTCCTTGGCTCCCTTCCTCCTAATTCTCCTCTACACTTTCTGATGCTCGTTTCTCTCTCCTTTCTCTGTATCCAGCCAGATCTCCGGGCAGGGAAGCGCCTTCCATCTGTTTTGCCTTCACATGCACCACCTCCAGAGACAAGGTAATCCAGACCTAATTTGGGTGGTGCCACCGACCAGGTCCCAGGGGCTCCAGGAGCCCCTGCCATTTGGGGGGACTCTTGGAGTCCCCCTTCTGCCCAAGGTCTTAAGACTGAGGTAGCCCGAAAGCTCTAGGAGTTTTCCACTGTGTACTTGGCTTCTGACTCCCTCCCTGGTGTTTACAAGAATTGGGGCTGCCCACTCCTAGACACCAGGCCCCACTTTGGTGGGTCAGAATCCAGAGGGATGCCTCTGAGGGGCTGGATCTAACCTCCCACCTTGTCTCCCCCACCCACTAGGGGTTCCAAATTTTTTGGCTTCTGGGAAGTCTACCCACAGGCGATCTAGTAAAGCTCCAGGAGCTTGCTAGGGGAACCAGCGAGACTCTGGAAGCCTGCCCATTATGGGCTCCATATTATCTGTTCCAAAAGACACACCTTTGGCTTGCCTTAAAACAAACCTTAAAAACCTCCAATTAGTAGGACTCGAACAAGCTGAACTTACTCGGCTGTGGGTCCAAATCTGGCTTCATTATTCCTTGGGCGGCAGCTGCCACTGGCCCAAAATTGGCATCTTTAATCATAATGCTTTAACAGATTTTAAATTTACATAAAACAAAAATGAAAACTGGAGTGAGATACCCTATCTTCAATGTTTCCTCACTCTGCAGGCTAGTCCCTCTCTCTGTAGTTCATGTACTACCCATCAGATTCTTTTATGTCATTAAAGCCTAAAACCCAAACCCAAAAGACTTAGTGAAGGAGGTACCCTTCCCCAGACCCCCGGCCTGTCTTTGAAGAATCCCCTAGAGTGAGTGCCCCTTGGACCCTCCCCTGCCTGACTGTTAAAATCCCCTGGACAGGTACCCCACCTCCCACCAGGTCCCCTGCTTGTAAGACAAAACAAAGACATCTCCTGGAACAATCTGTCCTCCAAGGCAGAAGAGGAAGAGCGGTCTGCCTCAATGCAGGTAGCCAACGGCTACAAAAGTTACAGGCTCTGTAAATCCTCTTCGATTATTTCAGATTGTTTCAAACTCTTTCCTAGTACTTCTGCTTTTTGATACTGTAGAAATCCCCTGCTTTGTGGTTTTTGTGGTTTTTGTGGTTTTTGTGGTTTTTATGCTTAAAAGCTCTGCACTTTCACAGCTCAAGGTCACAGCACAGCTCCTGAGTCTGTCTGTGTCTCCATCTGGTTGGTTCCAATAAAGTGCTTGTGTTTTACTGAGACTCGGTGTCTCAGTGGTCAATTCAGGAGTCTTCAGACCCCGAACATTAGCTGCCCTCTAACCTTGAAATTTGACCCCACTAACAAACCTCCACCCTACAATCCTCCACAGGGGTCCAGAGTCTGATCAACCCCAAACCCTGACTCCTAATCTCCCTCTTCTCCCTCCCACCCCTTCTTCTCCTCCCCCATGCCTCCATTCTCCCAAGGTTCATTTCCACCTCCCACCTCCATCTCCTCCCCCACAGAATGAGACTCTATCCTTCCCTCTGTGTGCCCACCCTCACCCGCAGCCCTCTCTCTGTCAAATCCTGCCTTGCTTTCACTGACACACACAGTCACCCTGACAAGCTGTAAAACAGTAGAGACAGGCCACTCTGTCCCCAGTCAGCCTCCTCAGATTTCTTTTGTCTGCCACTTCGGAGTTTCTAAACTTCTGCTTACTGGGAGCAGTGACTGAGAGACAGCAAGCAGCAGCAAGGACAGTATTGTGCCCTAACCTCAGAAGTGCAAAAGCCCGTTCACCAAAAACAAAGTCTCTGTTTATCTAACTCACCCCCACAGTCTTTTGTAAACTGTAAGGTCCTTCTACAGATCCACCCCCACCCCACCCCCACAGTTCCTGCCTAAAACATGGCTTAATGGTTAAGAACACTGTCTGCTCTTGCAAAGGACCAGATTCAATTCCTAACACCTAAACTTTATGAGTTTTTCCTGTCCCTTTCAATTCAATTCCTCTCTGTTTTATTTCATTCAATTGTTTATTGACTTTTAAAAGAAACTTAAGTTTTCCACGAAGCACAAATTTATTTCCAGGTTTTCTGTCTCTTGAGAAACCACTGTCCTCCAAGATTTAACTCCCATTTGTTTACAAGTTATATTAATTAATTACCTTATCTTTTATGTTTAACTCAGATTCCATGTTCTTTTAGTAAAATAATAACACATGGCATTCTTTTCTAAAGCCATTCATGACTCCTGCTATGCCTACTTACAAAAGATCTTCATAATCAAATTTATTAAGTGACACGTTTTAGGTACACCTAGTTTCGTGTAATTGTGTCATATATGTCTGACAATTATTTTTATGTTATTTAAAATTATCTCATGTTTCTGTATTTTCTATGTGTTGAGATCTCACATAATTATGTCATATGTGTCTATGATAATTGTCCTCATATATCACTTGTGTCAAGACAATTTTAAAACATGGCCACTTCAAATTTTTCCTTTTTCATTCTTTTTATTGTGCACAAAGTTGTTGGTTTTATTTTTGCAATGCCTAATTAAAATACACAGGTACAAATTTACATCAAAGGCCTTTTAAACTTGAGTACCCTAATCAATTTTAAATCTATTAAACAATATCTCTAGGTCTCTGGTTATGTAAAAACCCTATTTGCTAAGTATCTTTTTGGTTCTGATTTATTCTCAAAATGTTTTGAGGTGTCCATTTTGTTTGTACACAGCCTACATAAACTTATATTCCTTAAAAGTAATTTACTTAATGTCAAATTGACTTAAAACTAAAGCTTCATACAAACTAAAGCTGTTAAATTAACAAAATATTTTTTCCAGGTCAAAATGTTTTCTCTTTAATGCTTATCTTAATTTTTCTTCAATATTATGGTTATTATTGCTCAAAAATATACTAATTTTAAGTAATAACTGCTTCTGTTACAGGAAAAATGTTAACCATTTTACCACTGATAGGGCTCAGATCTAAGTGACCTCAGACCCAGAAACCATGAGGCTCCTGAGAGAAGCTAAGTCAACCAACTCACAGCTACCTGCCAGTTAACAAAAGCAGCCCTGGGAAAGTTAATGACCAATGTATTGTGATCACCAGAGCATGCCCCACAGGCTGACAAACAGGTTTCCCAAGCCCTTAGCTGCAATTAATTCCTGGAACTCTCTAAGTGTAGAAAACATGCTTTACAATAGATGTTTTCCTCAATAAGTTTCACCAGGTACAGACCCAATGACCTCCATGAGCAAGCAGCCCCCAAAACAGTCCCAAAGAGCTGAAAAATATTCTCTTTTTCCTCATTCTTTCCCTTTATAAGCTACTCCTCTGCAGCCATTAGGCTGCTGCTTCTTCCTGACACCCAAGTTGAGGACCAGCCCCACCAAACCCATTTAAACTCTTACTTTGCCAGAGTCCTCTTTGTTTCTGTTTCAAGGCAATCCCAACCCTTACCACCTTTTAATCTAACAACCACTATTGTCTCTTTACAGCCAATTAACAAACACATCAAGGTCCATACCTTTACCAAGCTTATATTGTACTGATATGTTTAAAATGGTTATGTTGTACCTCATCCACTGGACCCTAAAACGACCACCGAGGACCCAACGCACCAAAATGCAAAAGCAAAAGTTTATGGTTTATTCGGGCTTAAGCTCAGGCTCTCACACCTCACCAACTCAACGGATCCGTGCTGAGAGCCCAGAGTAAGGGAGAGAGGAGCCTTTTATAGGTTTTAGACAAAGAGAGGAGGGGGATACCGAAGATACATTTTGGTTGGTTCAAGGAGCCCGCGTGTGCCAATATAATTTTAAACTGATTGGATGTATAAGATGAAGCCCTGGAAGTTTTTTATTGGTAGGTGCTATTCTCGGGGCTGTGGAATGTGCTGACTGTTATCTGTGGGGCCAGGAGTCCCTGTTTTTACCTTATAGGGCAGTTTTCATGCCTGGGCTTCCTTAATCTATAATTTCCTGGAAGGGGGGGAAGCAGGTGGGGGTCAGGGCATTCCAGGGCATGTCTAGGCATGTCTAAAGCAGCAGCCAAGCATTTTACAGAAGCTAAAAGAGCAATTAGTGGGGGTCTGGAGGGATTGGGGGGTAGCAGGTGAATGAAGAGGGTCTCAGGGTTCTACAGTTATTCATCTATCTATAGGTATGAGGAACTAAATATTGGTTACTTAGTAAATTCTCACAACAAATAATGGGTTTGTTTAAAAGACGAAATTAAAAGGTTGAAGTTAGTAAGATTAAAATGGCTAGATATTTCCAAAATTAAAAATAAATAAAAAAATGTTTAAATACGTTTGTTAAAAAGTCTAAGTTTTACCTACATATTACACAGTAATCAAAGGTACCAGACTGGTAAAACTAAGCTTCTTGTATGTTTAAAACCCATTCTTAGAGGCTTATACTAATCTGGTCAAAGGAGTTTAAGAGACAGTTTTGTTCCTTGCCTTCTAAGGTCAACGAAGTCCTAGGGAAATATGGGGCATCTCTCAAAATGTCCTGTAACCCTGATGAGTCACCTGTCCTCTTGTTCAGGGAGGTCATGAAGACCACATTAGAGGGACTCAGGCCAGTGTCCAGTTTACAAGGAGGAGAGTCAGCACACGAAAATATTTCTTCCATGCTTCCAAACAAAGCCAGGGTCGAGCAGGACCTCCTGACTTATCCTCACTTAGATGGAACTGGGCAAAGGAAAGCCAAAGGAGCCAGGGGTTTTCCCCCAAAGCCTGAATGATCCCTGAGGACCAAAGCCTCAACTGACCATCACAATTAAAAAAAAAAAAAAAAAACTTGGTTTAATTTGGGCCAGCTGTATGGTCTTAAATACCCAAAAGGGAAGTCTAACCAAAAATTAAAATAATCAGTATATTTCTTTTAAAGTCCAAAAATCTATACTTCCCAGACATTAGACTTAAAAGTTCATATACAATATTATTTACAAATTCCCACTAAAATTTTGTGCCACCTACAGCCAAGGAGGACATGTCCACTATTGTTTTTATAAAAATTAAATGATAACTAAATTTCTTCTCTCTCAATGCCTATAGAAGTCATCTGGGAGAAAACTCACACTATGATCCTGGCCATTCAAACAGCTATCGAAGTGCTTGATAAACAAATCCTGAGTCCAGCTGTAACACTCAGAAAAAGAAAATGGCCCAGTGAATGGATGGTATTGGAAGCCCCCATCAAGAAACTCTAATGAACTTTAATGTGGACATTTATTTCTCCTGGTTACCTACCTAAAATGTGTGCCTAACTACTCTTGTTTTACTTCTTCATATCTCCTCCAAGATGTCAGTCAAGGACTAACAGTTGTATGCTTTTGGAGTGTTTTAGGTAGACGCACTGAAGAGGTTCCCCTGTTGCTACACTGTTCACCCCTGTTCAGCACGGAAGAAGCCAGAATGACCTGACATCCAAATTCCCTATTGGCAACTAGGGTTACCCACCCAGAAGAAGGAGTTAGGGTAGAGACCCCCCAAAAAATAGTGACAAGTTTTTTCCCAGATGAGGACTGGACTGGCCAGCTCATCTTCCCATCCCTTCCTTACACTATGCTTATTTAACTACTGTCTCCAAAAATTCTTACAGAATCTCCTGACTGAGCAGCCTGTATGACTGTCCAAGCCTCTACCTGAGACCAAATTAAAACTATGCTCCTGCTCCATGCTATCTGAAAACTTCTCAGAAACCAAAAGTTCCTTGAGGTGAATGGCTGGCTGGCCCACTGTGGAGAAGCTGTGTCACCTTCACTTACCCAATCCTCTCCTAAGTCAGCTGAGAGATCTTCAAAGTAACCTCTGATTAATGCCTGGACCTATTATCAACTGGGATTCCATTCTTGACACAAAAACTTTGACTTCAAGGAAACTTTATGTCCCATATCCAGGACTTGATCAAGTTTTTCCTCACTGTGCCTATATCTTCTTATTTCCCCCAAAGTAATGTGCCCTCTTTCAATCCAGCCCCTGCCCTCTCCTTTTTTTTTAATATGCCCTCAGGGTCTGGAATGATAGAATGTGTGAATTACAGAATAGCCACAAGCCTCATTAGGGAAAGCCATAAATCCCTTAAAGTGTCTGACTGGTTGGCCCTTAATTGGCAGCCTGGCCTTGCTCAAGCCTGGCTCTGCTTACCCCTTAGCAGTTGGTCACTCCCAAGCCTGAGAGAAAGTGTTTGTTGAGCCCACCTGTCTCCTCTAAGGCCATAGATAACACTCCTGCCAGTTTCTGGGGAAATAATCTTAAAAAGGAGACCCTCAATCACTCCAAGGACACTGAGCCTGGGCACCAACTCAACTCCCCACTAAGTGCAGCTGTGTCCCACAGCCCTGGTATAAACACCCCCCACCCCCAACGCACCCCAACCCACCCCCGTTTTCTTTGTCTAGTTGTAGAAGCTTGGATTCGGAGGACAGCCTCTACCTCTCACTGTATCTTCTTTGAATAAAGGAAGATATATCCCTTGCCTGTTGCAGGTCTGGCTCTGTTTTCTTGTCTCGTATTGTTCTATCTTTCCTCTTATTTTCCAAAAATCTAACAGACCACAACCCCAAGCTCTCTTAGGGAGACCAACAGCCAAAGTCAGATGAGGAGAGTAGGTTTAATTCACGCTGAGCAGGCCGACACCCAGATCACTCCATAATGGTGCCAGTCCCTAGCTCAAGTTTTGGGGGACATTTATACTCATGTGAGAAATGCAAGCAAAAGGCAAATAGCACATATGTGATAATAAAGTAAGTGGTTTACAGGTAATGTATGGTCACAAAGGTTACTGTTATGGTTCAGATACACAGAAGCCATGCCCCCCTCACCAAGAGGACCTCAAGGTTCCACAAGCTCTTGAGAAAAGCACCTTGGTCTTTGAAGTCAAAAGCAGACTTTTCTTCAGTTTGGCCAATACAGCAGGCTTCTCCTTTGATCTCTAAAGGGGGCAGGTTTTATCAGTCCCACTCTCCCACTCACTCCCCCAACCTTTAAAAAATATATCTTCCTGCCTTCTGCAGCTCCCAGACCTCCCCCTATAAAAGACCCCAGCTCATGACCCCAGTGTTAAGGTTCCAATAGCCCTGCCCCCTCACCAACAGGGTCTCATGGATTTCTCAAGCTCCTGAGAAAAGGGAACTGAGCTGATAAACACCTTGGTCTTTGAAGTCAAGAGAAGCAGACTTTTCTCCACTGTTTGGCCAACACAGAAGGCTTCCCCTTTGATCTCTAAAGAGGACAGGTTTTAAGAGTCCAGCTCTCCCACTTTCCCCCACCCAACTTTTAAAAAATACATCTTCCCACCTTCTGCAGGAAGCAGAAGCCTCCCCCCTAAAAAGACCCCAGCTCATGACCTGGGCAGACATTTTCCCTGCCTGGAAGGGAATCTATCCCATGTATGCCTTTGCTAATAAACTCTATTCCAATGGAGTTTTATCTGTGTCCTGGTGCTTTCTCCTGATCAACTGGACTCATCCATAGGCTACTTTATTTATCAGATGGTGCCAAAACCCGGTTCTTACTTCAAGGGACCCACCTGGACTTCTCCAACACCACTAACTTGGCTTTCAGGTACACTCCCACCTTCTTTTCTCTCTCCTCCTCCCATACTAAAGCTTTCTACTCCCTGCCATGTACCTTCCAGCCCGTCACTTGTCTGACCTCCCATGCAGGTCTAAACCTGCATGACACCAAGGCTTTTTTTCCTTCCAACTATTCACCCCCTCCAGGCAGCTGCCAAGATTGCCAGCTCGCCTGCCCTGGAGATTTTTTTCTTTAACATTCTAAAACAATGATAAAAGTTTCCAGCTGGGCCCCTTCTTAAATTCTCTTATAAATGTGGCTAAGAACCCTTTAGGGGACCTTTTCTCCCCGTTTTGACCCAACTAGCCTAAACCAGCTGAGTAACTTTGCTGGAGGACTGAAAGAATTTCAGGAGGCTTGCCCCTTAACAAATGGAAAAACGTTTTTTTAAAAATGCTATTTTTTTCTCCTAAACTTTTTCTCAGGCAAAGGGGCTCGAAATTTTGATCTTAGGCCCTCTTGGGCATCAAGCAACTGGTGCTCAGGTGCTTACTTTTCTAACTAGACCTAACCATTTTAAATTTCACTATACATAAAAGGTCACAGGCACTGCTCAGGGGAGTCATATGCTTTCAGACCAATGAACACTGATTTATATGCCCTGTTCCTTCTGCTGCCCTATAAGTTTCCTTTCTAGCATAGCTTGTGTCTACAAATTAAGAGCTCCTGAGAACTTGTCTTCATATTCACAGCTGCAATGGCTGGTGAGAAACATGAATCCCTTTGATTTGCCTTTCTATTTGGGTCACACAAAATGAAACACACACACACACACGCACGCACGCACACACATGCACACACACATATATACATACATATAGCTAGACAGGCCGACAGATAGATAGATGATAGATAGATAGACAGATAGATAGATAGATAGATAGATAGATAGATAGATGTATAGATAGATAGATATCAGGTAGATAGATAGATGTATCTGAGGGTAATTTCTTCTTATATATCAAGTCTAACCTACCAGTACCAGGGGTGCCTAGGATTCTCTTGCAATTTATTTTTGTTTTTGTTTCTTTATGATGTCATAAAATAAACAATGCATTTCTATTTCAGACTAAAGGAATAATGCCAGATGTACACAATGAGTGTTTAAATTTTAACATCGTTTAGGGTCTGTTTCTAAAGGGGATTACTTTGCATTTTAACTTCTATGGTATATTTACTGTTTTTTAAAGATGATTGTTTTAAGTTTTTACATTGTTTGACATATTTATGGATATTTTAAAACAAATTATTTTTAGGTTTTTTGACATTGCTTACGTGACATCTTTATCTGTTAATATTAAAGAAATTATTTTGGATTTTAACATCTTTTATATGGTATTTGCTAATTTCTAAAAATGACTATTTTAAATTCTTACTGTTCTACATACTATATTTGTTAGTTTCTAAAGGGAACTTAAAGTTTTTCTAGCCTTTTTCCTTCAAGGTGCAAAGGGAGCTGACACTTTGTGATGACTAGACCTGTGAAGCACATGGAAATTTGCTGTACTCCAGGGCCAAAACCTTACAAGAGACAAGCTACAACCAACAAATAGTTACAGCAATGGGGGGTAAAAAGTAATAGTCTACTTGAGTGAGAGGCTTGAGATGCCATCTCTACTGGTCTTAACTCCTCTCCTTTCTGCATTATGAGTCTAAGGTGGTTTTTCTCTGAAATAGAGTTATTTCCCTCTCTGATACTCAGATGCTCTATGTTTGCTTATATTCATACCCCATCATTTCCTAACTGCTTTCTAGTTATAATGTCAGAGTAATATTAATTATATTGGTAAATTGTCACGTCCTGTTTGAGCTCACTGAGACGCTGACTCTGGAGATGGGATTTTCCCTCCCACTTCAGACTCAAGCCTATTATCTCAAGATGTGTTCTCCAAGACTTTTCCAGGTTCAGGCTGGCCCCCTGACCCTGTGGCAAGGAAGAGAACAACAAAACAGCCAAAGAGTAAAGGCACTATGCAGTTGAGGACCGCTAAGGTGTAAATTAATTTCAACAGAGGGTATTACTGACTATAATAAAACTAGCTAATGGAATTATTTTCAGTACTTTTTAGATTATATTTATTCTTAAGCTAACCTGTTAATGTTTCCTTTTGTCCTGCCTGTCTCCTCTGATTTATGTTTTTAGATTTACAAGGTTTTATTAACTTCCTTCAGTTATTTATCTCTTAAAAAAAGAAAAGATGCTACCTCAAATCTATATGAAAACTTAACTCTTTCTTTAGGCCACTAATTACTTATACAAAACGACATCTAAGCTGGTTGGGTAAAATCCTACTCGTTGCATACCATTTTTTGTTTTTAGTTTACTTTCATGGTGTTTTAAGATGTATTCATTTTGTTTGTCTACTTCAAAGGCGTTTTAGTTTAAAAATGATAAACCAACCACATTCTCAACAAAGGCTATGTAATTAAATATGTATATACAGTCAACATAAGTTTATGCTTCTTAAAATTAATTTACTTGATATCATATTAATTTAAGTAAAATCTCATATGAACTAAAAATGTTAAATTAACACCAAAATATTTTTTCAGGCCAAAATATTCTCTCTTTAATCTACAACATGGTTCCTGGTACTAAAAGATATAAATTAATCCTAAGTACCTCTCTCCCCTCTCTCTCTCCCTATCTCTCTCTCTCTCTTTCTCACCACCACCCTTCTCAGATCTACTAAACCTCTACTAAACCACCGCCCTCCTGGGGCTCATCTTCCCTCAGCCTTTACTAAACCTCAGGATCAACTTGTTCCACAAACTTCCCTCCTTTCTGGTTCACTGCATTTTTTCCCACTTTTCTCCCATCCTATTCCTTTGTCTCCATCTACTGGCTGGTCATGCCACGCTCTCATTCCAGGGTTTTCTGCTCCTCTCGTTTGCCTTGAAATCACACATGTGTTGGAAAACCCTTTCCTTTCTCTGGATATAGGATGCTATTTCCAGAGATAGGAACATGCACTACTTCTTCTCCAGGACAGGATCTTGCCTGATGATGTGACTGTGGGACACCACCTTCTGGGACTTGGAAATAACTCAACAATAACTCGAACCCGCAAAACAAAAAAAAAGGATGCTTTGTTTTGATGCCTGGTTCTCCTCATTCTCATTTTGTGTGACCGAATGCCAAACCCCTTCTCCTCCTATTCCCTCCCTGTCTCTCTCTCTTCCTCATCTGCTGCACTTTCTTGGCTGGACTCGTGATCCTGCCTCCACTCCCTATTAAGAGGGGATTTTCTTTGTCTCCCATCTGCTAGGTTCTGTCTCTACCTCCTACCTCGCTCAGCTCTTTCTCTATCTCCTCTTCACTCTGTACTTAATCTGTCACTATAGTAACCACCCAAAGTCTTGGGGTCTCACACCTCTTGCTTGTCTTCTTAAATCCTTAAAACAACTAGGTGTTTTGGATACAATCAGGCCAAAATGCCTGAAGTTCCTGTGCACCACTGCCTGGCTTCAGTACGAGTTAGATGACTCTATTTGGCCAGACACCAGAACCTCAAACTTCAATATTTTGAGATATTTAGAAAATTTCTGCCATCGTAAAGGCAAACAGTCTGAATTACCATACATCCATGCTTTCTCTGGTCTCCGTGCTAATCCCTCCCTCTGTGTCCCATGTTCTTCCCATCAGGGTCTTTTGGCTAAGACAGTTTCATGGGCTCCCAACCTACCAGGGGCCCCCACCCCTCCTCCTCCTCCTCCCTACCCTTCCACCTTGGCTTTTGATCCTACCACAGCTGATGAACAGCCTCCGATTATGACCCATCCCCAACCTCCTCCTGCTCCCTGGCCTGAGGCACAGCCAAGTCCTCCCCATGCTCTCCCCTTGCTATACTCTCCCTTGCCTTCCATTCCAGGTCCCAACCTGACTCCCCTCCTTTCTCCAACTCAAACTCCCTCTCCACACCATGATCTTCCTCCTCTCTGGTGCCACTCTAAGTCCATCACCCACTCTTCCTTCCACTAACTCTCCTCTACTTTAGGAAATCCAAAACCTTAAACACCTCTTTGCCAAATATTCCCAGTCTCCCCTATTCCGGCTTCTAGCTCAGATAACCTGTTTATCCCTCCTGTATCTACTTCTACTTCAATTCCAGATCCCAACTCCAATACCCCTGCCCCTGCATCCCCTCATGGGCAGGACACCCATCCCATCTCTCCCACTCTGGCTTCTTCCCAGGACTCCCCTTCTCCCAACCCCTCTCCTATGTCAAGCCATACTCGCTCCCACACCCAGTCTCAGCCCCCTGCCCATGGTATCTTTCCCCCTCCAGGAGGTGGCAAGCACGGATGGGATGGTCAAGGTCCATATCCCTTTCTCTCTTGGAGATCTGGCTCACCTCAAACACAAAATAGGCTCTTTTCTACTAATCCTACACACTTCATACAAGATTTTAAATACATCACTCGCACCTATGATCTATGACTGTCCTGACCCATGTGTTTCAAGATAGCCCTCACCTCTTTGGACAAGGTCTAGCCCAGGATTTAACCTCCCTAGACCTTAACCCCTCCACCATACTATAATATGTACATAACCTACTTCTTTTCTCCATCTCAGTCTCCAAGACACACACAATCAAACTCCTTAATTTTCTGGGATACAAGGGATATAGGATATTTTCAGCTAAGACTCACCTTTCTCTCCCTCAAGTGAAGTACTTGGGGTTCCTTCTCACACCTACATCCCACTGTTTAACTACAGATAGGACAAATTACCTAAGGTCTTTAAACCCCCCCACAATCAAGGGGAAAATTCTGTCTTTTCTACACAGTGCAGGGTACCTGTGCAATGGGATTCCTAACTTTGCCCTCTTTACAAAGCTGCTCCACGAAGCTTCAAAAGGGAACTCCCCTAAGTCTGTTGACCCCATAGAGCCCATTACAGCAGACTTCCACAACTATAAACACTCTTAAAGTCACTGACTCTACCTCTCCCCAACTTCAAATGTCCATTCCTCTTTTATACAACTAAAAATAAGGACCAGGCATTAGGGGTTTTGGGACAGATGAGGGGTTCCACTTTTGTCCCAGTAGGTTATCTCTAAACAGCTTAATACCACCATCTGGGACTGGCAACCTTGTCTCTGTGCTCTGGCCACTACCACTTCCCTGGCTCAAGAGGGACTTAAGCTCACTTTGGGTCAGCCCATCTCTGTCCTTTCCCCCTACCAGCTTAAGTAACCCACACATCTCTTGTCAATCTAGCTCCCTCAAAGCTACAACTCTTCCATGTCACATTTCTTAAAAACCTCTCACCCACCCTTGATTCCTGCCCTCCTCTCAATCCAGCTTCCTACCTCCCTTCCAGTGAACCACTCACTCATTTACTCGTGCTTGGAAATGCTTCAGAAACTCTCTTACTGGGATCCCCTAATTTCCCCAAATCCTCTACCAAACCCAATCCTAACTTGGTTTATGCATAGAAATTTAACTCTCACCCCAACAGTGTCCCACAGGCCATGGTATCTCTCACAGATGTCATTGAGTCAGGACCCCTACTCCTTTGAACCACGTCACAAAAAGCCAAACTTGTGACACCCACCAGGGCCCTAATTTTAGCCAAGGACGACTTCTTCCTCCAGCATCCCTCCCCTCTACATGACTATTTACCTGCCTTCACCCTTCTAATGAAGCTACCTAGGGAACATGCCAACTGGATTATTCCCCAGGCTTCTAAAGGCCAAACTGACCACCCACTTCAACCTGGAGATCATGCCTACCTGTGGCTTCACACCCAACAGAAAAGAGTGAAGGAAACCTTCCAGCCATGTTGGTCCTCACCTGGTGATCCTGTCTACCCTGGCTGCAGCCAAGCTCTCGGGACAACCTGGTTGGATTCACCTTACCAAATCAAAACTGGCCAAGGAACACAGCAAATACCAGACCACCATTATCGGGTCTCTTAAATTAAAAATCTTGAACCCCACCTCAGCCATTCCCCAGTGCACCTACTCACCATATTTCTATAAATTTAAAATGAGACAAAGATAATGTATAGATAATCTTAAAATGTCTAAGGTTGTAGCTTAGTCAACTAGTCTAAGGATGTCTAGTCAAGGTTTATTTAAGGATGTTGCCCAAGCTCTATCTACATAGTGCATGGTAATTAAAAGTGCCAGACTGGTGTAACTAATCTTGTTGGATGTTTAATAGCCAGACTTTAAGGTCTATATTAACCTGATCAGAGGGACTTAAAGGGAAAAATTTTTGTTCCTTGCCCTCCAAGGTCAAACAAGTTCCAGGGGCTATGGAGCATATCTTGAAATGTCCTGTAACTTTGGTGAGTCACCTGTCCTCTTGTTCAGGGGAGCCATGGAGACCCCAGAAGATGGACTTGAACCAGTGTCCAGTCTGCAAAGAGGAGGATCAACACAGAGGAAACATTTCCTCCATGCTTCCAAGTGAAGCCCTGGTCAAGCAGGACCTTTTGACTTATCTTTACATCGATGGAATTAGTAAAAGAAAAGCCTGAGGTGCCAGGGGCTCCCCCAAAACCCATGTGACCCCTGAGGAACAGATCTGCATATAGCCTTTGTTAGGGTCCGAGACTCCGTGGGCTTCCCAGGAAAACAATATGTATAAGCACGGAGATGTAATTCAAGCAAAGTCTTTATTAAGCCAGCTAGCTGGGGTCGACCGTCCTCCCAAGACATGCAGGCCTGGTTAGAGCAATTGACCCTGAAGCAACTTCAGGCAAAGTTTATATAGGATTTTCACAGCCATTGTACTAGAGCCCACGCATTTTCACACAACCAATAGCTTTAAAATACCTAACCTATAGGTTTAAGCTAATTCATGTGTGTCACCCTCTGGATGGTACATGTCAGTTTCCTGATTTCTGTAATCTCTTATTTACACAAGCATTTCTGACTGCTTTCTGTTATCTCTCACATGCCTATGTGACTCATCACGGGTCACACCCTGGGGCAGCAGCCCACATCCCATTATCTATCTCCGGGCACCCTTATGTCTCAGTCTAGCCTTGTACCAGAGTTGAGTGGCTCTTACCCAGGAAGTTATAAGCAATGAAGTAATTAAACTTAAGTACTATTAAATTCTCTCTCTCTCTTCAATCTTTGATTCCCTCTGTATTTTTCCCTTACACCCCCCCCTTTTACTTGATCAGACTGAGGAATACTCCTCAGCAGTATCCACAGCTTGATATTTTTGGCGAAGGACCAAGAGTTGGACAGTGTCAAATTTCTCCTGAACAAACCTAAGCAACCCATTTATTATGCATGGACCAATTGTGACTATTAACAGTAAGATGACTAGTGGCCCCGCGACGGCTGAGAGGAGGGTTGTAAACCATGGTCTATACTTAAACCAAGACTCGAACCATCTTTCATTATTTTCATACTCCTTGCGCCTTCTCTCCAGGTCCTTTCTTAACTTGGACAAGGATTCCCTGACTGCCCCTGTCTTGTCCACATAGAAACAGCATTCTTCTGAAGTGGAAGATGGAGCTTCTCCCTCTCATTCCCTGGTCCCTCGAGGCCTTAATTGCATCCTTTCTGTCCCTCCCGGTCACCTGCCCTCCCCCGTTGAGGAGTCTGAGGAAGGGGCAGCTGCCTGGTCCCTGTGAGGCTCCACAGCCTCATACTCCTCTCTCTCAGCTGCCTCGCCCCCTCTTTCTCATGGAGCCGCATATGGGGGTGGTTGCTCGGCAGGCAAGGGGGGATAGAGGGAGGAACTATCAGGGAGGACTGGCGGTGCACTAGGAATTCTACCCTTGCAGTGGTATGAAAGGTGGGGCAAAATGGCCACAAGTACACAAAGTTCATTATTAGCATTAAATACAGAGGTGGATAGGGCTGGGTTGAGGCCCATTTTTGAACAGAGCCACCAGTCCGAGGTGGGTATAATCCACTTTCCCTGCTCCCATGGGTGTTATTACATGAGGAGCATAACTGGCTTTGGGATGTTGGAACTGTGCCTACACACGTGCCAGAGGACGAGACCCGAGCAAGAGTACGTCCCCATGGTCTCCCGTCCCAATAGGTGGGATGAGAGTTGTTGAGAGTATAGGAACTATTTATCCTGATAGCCTCATAAAAGGGTGGGGATCCTGGGTAGCACAGCCAACAGGGGTCAGTAAGAGAGGGAGTGGTATGATTAAGGGTTTCTACTATTTCCCACATAGAGTTGCTGGGAGTCTGTGGTTTCGCAGCTGTCCCTGGCCTTTCCATGGCTGGGGCTGCTGATGTCATTGCGGTGCCTGATGGCTTGAAAGTGGGCCTAGGAAACCCAAGCGGTGGAGGTCAGGGCCTCAGACAAGGGGTATTTAACACTGGGTTAGGTCCTACCGGCGACCTAACCACTGCCTCAACCTGGAGGAAGATCTGGAGCAGGAGCCCCCTCCATGGCATCTGGTAGAGCATCAGGCCCCATGTCAGCCCGTCTATTCACCTTTTATCATTTTTTCCCTTTGAGGTAAAGGTGATTTTAACCTGGTTGGCCAGTGGAGATACTGTCCATTGGTTATATGGAGTAGTAAACCTCATATCAATCAGGTCAGGGGAAATCTCCCATCTCCACTGCCCATCATTAACTTCCACACAATTCCATTCAACACAGTAGAGTCTATCAGCACCCCCACAATTGCGTCTCCACCAACCTGTCCA
>NW_008360054.1:551573-555549 GCF_000622305.1 Nannospalax galili | reverse complement strand
CTCTGGAGGGCCCATAACAGTGAGCTTATTAGCAGGAATCCTTTCATGTCCGGCTCAGATGTAGCTTTAAGGGATTAGCAGGATTTTGCTGCACCTCCCACTCCTTCACACAGGATTCTGGGTCCTTGAGAGGCAAGGCCTTCTGAACGTGGGTGTGATGGACCCAGGGAGCGATGGCGTCAACCTTAAAGGCAATGGGGGTGGTAAATACCACAACACCATCTGGGTTCAAGAGTCTTCACCTTGTGTCTTTTGACCCAGACCATGTCCCCTGGGACTATGCCATGTTCCGTGCTTGGAATTCTCTCACCTTCGTGATATGCTCTGATCAGGGGCCAAATTTCTTTCTGTACCTTGGCAAGAGCTCGCAACACACTCAAATAGTCAGGGGTTGGGTCCTCCACACTGGGGAGCTGTACTTGCTGAGTTATGGGTGGAGGGGCCCCATACATTATCTGGAATGGAGTTAATTCGTGCACATAGGGAGAGTTCCGAGCGTGGAAGATAGCTAAGGGTAGGAGGGTCAACCAGTCACTTCCAGTCTCCATTACCAATTTAGTGAGGGTCTCCTTCAAGGTCTGATTCATTCTCTCTACCTGCCCAGAGCGTTTGGGTTGTACGCACAGTGCAATTTCCAATCCGTCCCCAGAGCTCGGGCCAGTCCTTGCAGGACTTTACTAACAAAAGGCTGTTATCGGAACCTATGACCTCAGGGATCCCATATCTGGGGACTATCTCTTCTATTATTCTTTTTGCTACTACCTGGCTGGTCTTGTGCTTGGTTGGAAAAGCCTCTACCCACCCTGAAAAAAGTGTCTATCATAACCAGCAAATACTTGTACCCATACTTTCCTGGTTTTACTTCAGTGAAGTCTATATCCCAATTCCTCCCTGGAGCCCTCCCTCTCTCCTGTGTACCTGCTGGGTGCACCCCCTTGGCGGCTGGTCTTAGCACGGTGCAGCTATTGCATTCCCTTGTGATTTGGCGTGCCGCCTTGCTCTGGTGAGGAAACACCAACCGCACAGACTGAAAAAGGCTGAGCAACTTTTTCCAGCTTAAATGGGCGGACTCCTGCAGATTAGCAAGCAAGTACTGCCCTAGTGCTTCTGGCAGGATTAATCTATCTTCCTGGTCCCTATTCCAACCTCCATCCTTAAGCTCCTTTCCTGAGACTCGCTTTCTAATCCATTCAAGGTCCTGAGGGGAATAGTTAGGGTTGGGAGGCAGGGCTGGCAGTTCAGGGATGGGCACCTCGAGAGCTGCAAGTATAATGGAGTCCAAGAGGGCCACCCTCCTAGCTTCCGCATCAGCAAGGTTGTTGCCAATGGCCTCAGGAGTCTTCTTTGACTGGTGGCCTGGCACGTGTATAGCTGCCACTGCTTTTGGTTTTTCAACAGCAGCTAGCAACCTTTGGACTTCTTGCAAGTTTTTTAGTTCCTTTCCTTCTGCAGAATGGAATCCTCTTTCCCGTGGTGCTGTGGACATGGACAGTGCCAAAGGCATACCTGCTTTCTGTGTAGATGTTGGCCCGTCTGCCTTCTGCTAAAGCCTCAGCGAGAGCAATAAGTTCCGCCTTCTGGGCTGAGGTTCCAAAGGCCAGAGCTTCACTCCAGATAACTTCCCCTGTGTGAGTCACCACTGCCGCTCCAGCTCTCCTGACCCCCCCCTGCACAAAGCTGCTCCCATCTGTGTACCAATTTAGTCCACAATTTGGCACTGGCATGTCTCTTAGGTACCCTTCTCGGCTGAGGTTCCAAAGGCCAGAGCTTCACTCCAGATAACTTCCCCTGTGTGAGTCACCACTGCCGCTCCAGCTCTCCTGACCCCCCCCTGCACAAAGCTGCTCCCATCTGTGTACCAATTTAGTCCACAATTTGGCACTGGCATGTCTCTTAGGTACGCCCGTACCTGGATGATCTCAGAGAGAATGTCTTTACAGTTATGGAGGGGGGCCAACAGGTCTGGGTCCAGCAGGAGGGTGGCAGGGTTCAGGGTCACTGGCTCAGAGAAGGTGATTCGTGGAGAATCTAGCAGGAGTCCTTGGTAATGGGTTAGTCTAGCATTCGTCATCCACTTTCCTGGAGGGTGCCGGAGAATCCCCTCCACGGTATGTGGGGCTGTCACCCTCAGGTTCTGGCCAAAAGTCAGCTTGTCTGCTTCTCTTACTAGTAGGGCAATGGCTGCTAGGATGCGCAAGCAAGGTGGCCACCCAGAGGCTACTGGTCTAGCCGTTTAGACAAGTAGGCCACCGGTCTCTTCCATGGGCCCAGCTGCTGGGCCAGGACTCCTTTAGCCACTCCCTTCTTTTCATCTATAAACAAGATGAAGGATTTTTCTGGGTCTGGCAGAGATAGGGCAGGGGCCTAGAGGAGGGCTTCTTTTAGTCTGTCGAAAGCCTCTTGTTGTTCCTGACTCCATTTCCATCCCGGCCCTTCCTTAGTAGCCTCATATAGCGGGCAGGCTATTTCTGCATACCCCAGGCTCTAAAGCCTGCAGAACCCGGCTGAGCCAAGAAATTCCCTCACTCCCCGGGGTGAGGAGGGTGTGGGAATAGTCAGGATAGTTTGCTTCATGGCTTGCATCAGCCACCTGGCTCCATCCGATATCCTGTACCCCAGGTAGACTACTGACCTCTGACAGATGTGGGCTTTCTTAGCGCTGGCTTGATATCCCAACCTGCCTAGGTCTGCCAGCAGGCTCCCCGTGGCTTCTTCGCATTCCTCATGGGTTTCTGCAGCCAGCAACAGGTCATCCACATACTGTAGCAGTGTCACGCAGGGATGGCTCCTGCAGAAGGGCTCAAGATCCCAGCTTAGGGCTTCATTAAACAGGGTGGGAAAGTTTTTGAAGCCCTGTGGCAATCTAGTCCAGGTAAGCTGCCCTGTTCTTCCTCCTCCTGGCTCTTGCCACTCAAAGGCAAACAAGGGCTGACTGACTTCAGAGAGGGGAACACTAAAGAAAGCATCCTTCAGATCCAGGGTAGTATACCACACATGGGACGGTGGCAGGTGACTGAGGAGACTGTAAGGATTAGGCACGGCACTGTGGGGTGAATGTCCTCTACCCTTTAATTTACCCTTCACAAATCCTGCAACACTCTGTAATCTCCACTGCCAGGCTTTCTCACTGGAAGCAGGGGTGTATTCCATGCTGATTGGCAGGGTTTAAGGATTTTTGCTTCTAGCAGTCTACGGATGTGAGGCGCTATTCCCTTCCTAGCCTCTTCTGGCATGGGGTACTGCCAGACCCGAATGGGCAGGGCTGTGGCTTTGAGTTGGACCACAACCAGGGGCAGGTGCTTAGCAAGGCCGACTTCCCCGGTTTCGGCCCAGGCGGAAGGGAACTCCTGCAACCACAAGCTTATGTCTCCCTGGCCCCCCTTTTCTAGAGCCGCCGGGAATAGGTGATATTCATCAGCCAGAGATAAAGACAACACATGTACTGGCTGCAGGGGCTGTCCTTCTGAGTCCGTGACTTTTATCCCTTTAGGCTCAAAATGGATACGTGCCCTGATCTTGGTAGGTCTCTACCCAACAAAGGTGCAGGACTCTCGGGCACAACCAGGAAGGAGTGGGAAACCTGATGCCTTCCCAAGTCCACTTTCCTGTTGGTGGTCCAGGCACACCTCTTAGTTCCTGTAGCTCCTTGGACTATGCTTGTGTGTCCTGGATTTAGAGGACCGTGAGCTTGATTGAGAACTGAATATTGTGCCCCAGTATCTACCATGAACACAATGGGAGTCCCCTCCACGCACAGAGTTACCCAAGACTCAGGGAGGGGTGCCAAGTCCCGTCCCTGTCAATTTTCCTCTCCTACGTTCAGGGTCTTACCAGGGTTTCTTCCTCTTTCTTGTTTTCTTTTCAGTGGACATTCTTTCTTCCAATGTCCATATCTTTTGCACAGTGTGCATTGATCTTGTCCTAGTCGAGGTTGGTGGGGTCCTGCCCTTCGGGATGACTCAGGATTCTCTTTCAC
>NW_008360054.1:530321-551337 GCF_000622305.1 Nannospalax galili | reverse complement strand
TGTTCCTCTGCCTCTGGGTTTATAGGGGTGTGCTGCCTGTAAGCATCAAACAGCCTCTCTAGATACGCGGCTGGGCTTTCAGTTTCCCCCTGAACAATAGTTTTTACCTTAGCCAGGTTAGTGGGCCATCTGGCGGCTGCCTGGAGACCAGTCATTAGAGTCTGGCGGTAGACCCGGAGATGCTCCCTACCTTCTGTAGTCCCGAAATCCCAATTCGGGCATGTAAGTGGGAACGCCTCGTCGATGGCGGGCTGGAGAGTGGTGGGCCTTCCATTTTCTCCAAGGACATTCTTCCTGGCCTCATTGAGGATGCGCTCTCGCTCTTCCATTGTGAAGAGGGTGCGGAGCAACTGCTGGCAATCGTCCCACGTGGGACAGTGGGTGAACATAATGGACTCTACCAAACCTATAAGACACTTAGGGTCCTCCGAAAAGGGAGGGTTCTGAGTCCTCCAATTATAGAGATCACTGGAGGAAAAGGGCCAATACTGATATTGTTGAACTCCATCTGGGCCGCTCGCCCCAATCACTCGTACCGGTAAAATAGGCACTGCTTCTTCTGAAGTGGAAGATGGAGATTCTCCCTCTCGTTTTCTGGTCCCTTGAGGCCTTAATTGCATCCTTCCTGTCCCTCCCGGTCACCTGCCCTCCCCCGTTGAGGAGTCTGGGGAAGGGGCAGCTGCCTGGTCCCTGTGAGGCTCCACAGCCTCATCCTTCTCTCTCTCAGCTGCCTCGCCCCCTCTTTCTTGTGGAGCCACATATGGGGGTGCTTGCTCACCAGGCAAGGGGGGCTAGAGGGAGGAACTATCAGGGAGGACTGGAGGTGCACTAGGAATTCTACTCTTGTGACAGGAGAGCTTTAAGCCTTCCCGGGTGACCAGGACGGAAGTCTTTGGTGGGTCAGTGTGCAGTTTCCCCACCAAAAAGGGACTCAGCCAGGACGGAGGATTCTCGGCCAGATTTTCCTAGAAAAGGATACAGGGAAGTTGGTCAGGGTGGCCCTCGGGGTCCGGCCTGGTGATAACAGCCTTGACCTTACTGATAAGGTCCAGGGAAAGAGACCCCTGGGCTGGCCAGCCTACTCCAAAAGAGGGCCATCCAGCAGAGCAAAGGGTGTCAAACTTACCTCTCTTGATACTAAGGCCCATATTCAAGGCCCGTTTCTTTACTTCTATGAAATGAGAAAAAATTAAACCTTTAGGAGTAGCCTGAGTCTGGCCCATAATGGGGATCATAAGGAAGGAAGAAGGCAAAAGGTAAAGAGTAAAGGCGCCACTCCAAATAAGATGACCAATGTGTGTGCTTGGGAATGGGTGCCTGTCATTGCACAGTTTTTTCTTCCGTGGGGGACGCAAATTTATCTGGGATTTGCGGCTGTGTCTCCCTTATCCTGTCATGGGAGTCTTTCAGCGGCAGGCGCCCTAATGGCTCTTAACCACCTGACCCGTGCCCGCGAGGAGTTTCAGTGGCAGAAAGGAGGGTAGGAGAGTCTTAAACTAGAGAGCGCAGAAAGAAATACAAATACAAACCACAACATAACATAACAATTAACAACGACACTAAGGACACACACCACATCTGATGGTACTCTCTCGGACCAGTCCTTCTTTCACTCTGGTGCGCACCACACTCATCACTTTCACTTTCACCTTCGGGATCCTCGATATTTCTGGTAATTCTCCAGAAAGGTGTCCACACGGACTGCCATAGGGTGGTGAGCTCAACCTCCTCTACCTCGAGCGCCAGGTCTCCGCCGATCGGGCTTGCCTTCCTAAGGCCAAGTCACTCGGACCCTAGGGCCAGGGTTGGCTACCTGAACTTCACCCAGGGTCACTAACCTGGGGGCTGGGACTTCCAACCCAGACTTCCTTGCTCGGGATCACTAACCCGAGACCAGACATGAGATGACGACTCTCGCTTTATACTGGATTTATACAGACACGAGGGAGCGATCCCCAAATTACACTGCCCCATCTGGACAAAGAGACTCTGCCTCCATTCGTCCTTTGTTCTCCCAGAAGCCTCCCGAATCCCGGGATGAGCCCCCAAATGTTAGGGTCCAAGACTCCATAGGCTTCCCAGGAAAACAATATGTATGAGCACGGAGATGTAATTCAAGCAAAGTCTTCCTGCTAGCTGGGGTCGACCGTCCTCCCAAGACACGCAGGCCTGGTTAGAGCAATCGACCCTGAAGCAACTTCAGGCAAAGTTTATATAGGATTTTCACAGCCATTGTACCAGAGCCCGCACATTTTCACACAACCAATAGCTTTAAAATATCTAACCTATAGATTTAAGCTAATTCATGTGTGTAACCCTCTGGGTGATACATGTCAGTTTCCTGATTTCTGTAATCTCTAATTTACACAAGCATTTCTGACTGCTTTCTGTTATCTCTCACATGCCTACGTGACTTATCACGGGTCACGCCCTGGGGCGGCAGCCCACATCCCGTTATCTATCTCTGGGTGCCCTTATGTCTCAGTCTAGCCTTGTACCAGTGTTGAGTGGCTCTTACCCAGGAGGTTATAAGCAACGAAGTAATTAAACTTAAGTACTATTAAATTCTCTCTCTCTCTTCAATCTTTCATTCCCTCTGTATTTTTCCCTTACAGCCTTAAGAGTAAAAATAAATTGGGGCAGACATTTTCCCTACCCAGAAGGGAAATCTGTCCCATGTGTTCCTTGGCTAATAAACTCTATTCTGCTGGGCTTTTATCCGTGTCCTGGTGCTTTCTCCTGATCAACCAGATTCATCCATGGCTACTTTACCTATCAGTTTTAGTTTTGGAAAACAAAGACTTCAATCTGGGTAACTGCAGGGAGGGAGAGATTCTTGCCAGTCTTATCTTGGAACCTTTCAGGGTCCAAATTCCTAGCAACTATTCAAAGTTCTTGTCAACCATCCAAAGGGTTTTATTACCATCACATTGCAAGAGCTTTTAGCAACTCTATGATACCTTTACAGATCCAGCAGCCAAATGTCTGTCCAGAGCTTCCTACAGAACACAGCACCAGAGAACTGGAGACCCTTTAGGCTCCCCTTTGCCCAGGTTGCCACTGGCTTCCATTGCCCAGGGTCCTCAGGAGGCTTGGGGGTGGGGGGTGGTATTGTTGATGAGAGATGTCTTTGTGGTGTGACATTACTAAGCCTGAAAAAAAGTCAATCTGCTCTTACCATTAAGGTCAAGGGTACACCCAAACTCTGAGAATCATCCCTTCAGGTCTCTCACAGACCTGTGTCTTCAAATCAGGTCTCACTCATACTTTTATTCAAACAGTCTCTCCAGTTTGAACTGGGGAACTATAACTACACCCTTATCTTATCAGAAAATCTTACCCTTTGATCCTTGGGTCTAAAATATCTCTCACACAAGTCAATCCAACTTCTCAGTTGTCACTGATACAAATGAGAATGAGAGTAGGAACACAGGCACCTTCAGCCCTTTGGCATGCTAATCAAGCATGCTCACACTCATTCACTGTCTTGGGTGGAGGGCAAGGTAGGGTCCTGAGGGACTGAGGTTAGGTGTCCAGGTCACAAGAGCAATTGGCTCAATGAGCTTGTTTGCATTATAAACAGTAGCTTTTGGGTTCAAGGTAAAGTAAAGGTCATTAGTCCAGATCCTGTCCCTATTGTAGTCATTCCTACAAGTGGGACCAGGTCTCTGAGAAAATTAGTTCCACATCACCGGCTTCAGATCTTTCAAGCTGCACTGTCCATGGAAATTCACAAGTGATCCAATGTCCTTTCTGCCAGGACTGTTCATCTCTGATCCATCATTCTGGATGAGGGATGCTATCAATCATGCCAGGTGACAAGGGAGAGGGGTATGAGAGCCTGAGAATGGTAGCTTTGAGGTAGTGTTGAAATCATTCTCTTAAGGAATAGAGATAGTCTATTTTGTCTCTGCTGTCTCTGAGACTTGCAGCACCCCTGAGTCTCTCTTGTGCTGCCCTGCCCTTTGATTTCCTTACCCTTCACTTCCAAAGAATAGCTAGGAAGAATTCTGGGTGTGGCCATGGTATCATGGCTCTTGCATCCTTGGTAGTATGAGACTGTCCCTTCCCACCTTTTACATGTTGCCTGGGACACCCCTGGTGGCACCCTGGTCGTTGGGTTTCTGTGAATAAAAGTCCCCAGAAAAAAACCTTCCATCTTCAAACTGGACTTTCTCCTGCAAGGCTTATCAACTGATCAGAATTTCGATAAATGTGGAGATTTTGGAATGTTGCAGGTCCAGAGCCTAATTACCATTTATCTTGGGCCATATTTAGCCCCCTAAACAGCCACACTTTGCCCATCTCTGTTCCTGATCTCACATCCTGTGACTAACGTATAAAAACCTTTTAGAATGTATTATCCTAGCAGATCACCAGGTCTCACCAATCAAAAAGCTAAGACAGTCATCAGATAGCATCTGAGACCTATAGCAGAAGCCCCCCAGTTTGCTATGACCCACCTAATGAATATATCCACCAATGTATTTAAAAGGTGTCTTGATTTATGACTTTTCTTTGTTCTGTTACTATAAAAACATAACTGTTATCACCCTGGAACATGGAATTTGGGGTATCCTGAATCTGTGTTTCTGGGCCATAGTCACTCATATTTGGCTCCAGAATAAACTATCTCTTATCCCCTTTGAGGTGAGAGTTATGTTTTTGCATTGACAGTTAATAGCACCACAACATGAGGCCCCCAAAATTATCCATTTTCATCACAGGAGTCACCTGGATGGAGCAGGTACTTGTCGAGAGCTGTTCGACAGGTACCGACATGAATCCACTGAGTCCAGCCATCTATGGCTCTTGGACCTCCCTTGGTTTGGTCGGTGGTCCATTTGTTTATTCTGAGCTGGTTGTTTAAGGATCCTATTTCTTAGCTACCTTTATTTATTTATTTTTTATTTGCTTTCGAAGCGTTTGTTTTAGGTATCTATTTTGTTTGCTTTGAAAGTATTTTGGTTTTGATATTCAGTTTGGTCTTTTTGTTGCTTTTAGACAAACTTCTTAAAGGCTGTTTGATTCTGACCATTTGTTAAAATCTGCTAGCAGTAAATTTTTTTCTTTCTTTCTTTCTTTTTTTCCTCTGAACACTTCTCCCATATCTAATCCAAGGAATGGAAAAACGTTTTGAGACAAACAGATATTTTGTATTCCAGCTGGTTTTAGGGTTGATGAGAATGTTCCTTTAACTTACAAATGTAAGAAAATGTACAAATCCAACTTAAGGTAGCCTCCCAATTTTAAGGTTCCTATTTGTTTAGATATTTGTTTGCTTGCTTGCTTTCAAAATGTTTGCTTTAGAAGCAATTTGTTCCTGATTGCTTGGCTTGTTTTAATATTGGTGGCTTCTAGAACTTTGAGGGCATTTTAGTATTTGTTTTTGGTCTGTAGTGGCTTTGTTTGTTTTTGATTTGTTTCCATTTAGTTGGCCTTTGTCTCCAGACACTCCTCCAACACCTAAATTTGCATTTTTGTTTTTTTTTCCTGTGATTTCTCCTGGCTTTTTGCAACTTTGATGCATAGAAAGGCTGCAATTTTTCAGGTACCTAACACTATAGCTGGCTTTATGTATGATAATTATGAGCTTTCAACTTGCAAATATTTGGAAAAATGGGGAGCTCTAACCAAAGATAACTTGGGCCCTCAGTGGGGAATAGTTAATGTTCCAAAATTTGGATTTTTTTTTCTTTTTTTTTTTTTTTAGGATTTTTTTTTTTTTTTTGAATGCTTAACTAAAAATCCTAGGCAATAAAATTTGAAACCATCACCTGGGCAGTCTGCTTTAATTAAAATGTGAGATTATCTTTTTGAAAAAAAATTATAAAATTAGCAATTTACAAAAATTAAAGCTCTAAGAAAAATAACATGTGAATAAAGGAAAATATTAAAATGAATTTAAAATTTTTAGAAATTGTATCAGAACTAAAGATAAATTATAAGACTAGTCTTATCTTTCTCTGACCTTACCATCTGTTCGTTATCTCCTGGCACAAAGCTCTATATGCAAATAGCTTGTGGCCTGTTTTAAGAAAAGCTACTTTTCTTCCAGGAACCTTGGATATATTTCATTTTCTCTTCCCTTGAGCAACTTGTTTGTCCTTGACTCTCCAAACAACTAGGACTTTTGGACACAGTCAGGCCAAAATGCCTGAAATTCCTGTGCATCACTGCCTGGCCTCAGTATCAGTTAGATAATAACTCTGTTTGGAGAAACACTGGAACCTTAAACTTCAATATTTTGGGAGATTTAGAAAATTTCTGTCATCATAAAGGCAAATGGTCCAAATTACCATACATCCACGTCTTTTTGATCTCTGTGCTAATCCCTCCCTCTGTGTCACATGTTCTTCCCATCAGGTTCTTCTAGCTAAGACAGCCCCTCCCCCTACCCCTACCCCTCTACCTCAGATTTTGAGCCTTCCATAGGTGATAAACAGCCTCCTATTAGGACCCATCCCCAACCTCCTCCTGCTCCCCAGCCTGAGGCACAGCCAAGTCTCCCCCCCTTGCTATACTCTCCCTTGCTTCCCATTCCAGGGCCCAACCCATCTCTCCTCCTTTCTCCAACTCAAACTCCCTCTCCACACCACGACCTTCCCCCTCTCCAGCACCGCTCTAAGTCCATCACCCGCTCTCCTTCCACTAACTCTCCTCTACTTGAGAAAATCCAAAACCGTAAACACATCCTTGCCAAATATTCCCTAGTCTCCCCTATTCTGGCTTCTAGCTCAAATAACCCATTTATCCCTCCTGTATCTAACTTCTACTTTGATTCCAGACCCTGCCTCCAATACCCCTGCCCCTGCATCCCCTCATGGACAGGACACCCCTCCCATCTCTCCCATTCCAACAGTTACAAAGTCTGAACAGGGTCATTGGACCATCACCTGAGTATCCAGATGCTCTTCCCAGCCAACTGTATGTAATTTGACCCTAATCACATGGTCTCCTGGACTTGGGGAAGACTAAAGTATATTATCTGAAAAAGGCTGGGAAGAGAAGGCTTGATCCATGCTGGGTTAAGGCTTTCCAATATAAATACTCTCAGGGGTTACTCTCAGAAACCCCTAAGTCATCTCTGTAAGTAAGCTCAGTAAATTCAGTGGTTTCCCCCCAAAAAAAATCTTTAATGTAATCAAACATTGGTTTGATACTACAACCTGAAAAGGGGAAAAACATTGCTTAGTATCCCCAAGAAAAGAAGTCTCACAACAGATGGAAAAATTGTTTGCTAATGTTATTGTGTCTCATGGTTATTAAAAAAGGAAAATGGAAAATTGGAGGAGGTTGAAAGGATATGAGAATGGAGATATTTCTAAAGAAGGGTTTACATATGAAAATTATGATGGCTGGATATTTCCAGAATTGACAGAAAAATGAGAGAGCTGGGCAGGTGATGAAGGTCTGTGTAGGGTTGTTACAACATAACAAGGATGAGACAAGGATAATGTGTAGACAATCTTGAAATTTCTAAGGTCACAGCTTAGTCAAGTAGTCTAAGGATGTCTAGTCAAGGTTTATTTAAGGATGTTGCCCAAGCTCTATCTATGTAGCACATGGTAATTAAAAGTGCCAGACTGGTGTAATTAACCTTGTTGGATGTTTAATAGCCAGGCTCTAAGGCCTAAATTAACTTGGTCAGAGGGACTTAAAGGGACAAATTTTTGTTCCTGGCCCTCCAAGGTCAAACAAGTTTCAGGGGCTATGGCGCATCTCTCGAAATGTCCTGTAACTTTGGTGAGTCATCTGTCCTCTTGTTCAGGGGGGCCATGGAGACCCCAGAAGATGGACTTGAACCAGTGTCCAGTCTGCAAAGAGGAGGATCAACACAGAGGAAACATTTCCTCCATGCTTCCAAGCAAAGCCCTGGTCAAGCAAGACCTCTTGACTTATCTTCACATAGATGGAACTGGTAAAAGAAAAGCCTGAGGAGCCAGGGACTCCCCCCAAGCCCATGAGGACCAAATCCTCATACAACCTTAAGAATAAGAGTAAATTGGTTTATTTGGGCCAACAGTATGGTCTTAAACACCCAAAAGGAAAGTATAACCAAAATTAAAGTCATCAGTATATTTTAAGGGTTCAAGGGATTACATAACCCAGATATTAGACATGAGTTCTTATGTTATTTAGACAACTATCTCTCATTGATGGTTTTGTTCCTAATAAGACAACATTACTCAGATGTAAGACTTCAAATCTTGGTCTACAATACTGTAGTGCCCACTTACAGCTAAGAGGCAACCCACTATTGTTCTAGCCAAAAAAATTAAATGATGGCTAAATTTGTTTTCTCTTCCTATCTAGAAGCCTTTGAGAGGTAACTGACACTGATTCTAGCCACTCCAACAGCTATCAAAATGCCTGAAAACAAATCCTGAGTCCGTCATCTCAAGTTCGCCCCTGGCAGAAGGAAAAAAAAATGAAAAATGAGCTATTACCTTGGTGCTAACTATTGCTTCTTGCCTCTTCAGATATTTTCAGGACCAAATCCAAAAACTCTTACTAATTTTAATCAGTTGTTACTTTCCTTCCCTCCACATGTATACAAGTGCCTGTCAACCATCGAGGACCCTGTTCAGATGCATGAAAAGGGAACCCCCACTGTCTGACCAACCCCTAATCCAGCCTACCACCCACATCAACCCTGTCCGGCAGGAAGTAGCAAGATGACAATGGCATTCCCTATCTTATAACACAAAAGGCTGGAATGTTAAGGTTCAGATAGCCCTGCCCCCTCACCAACAGGAACCCAAGGACTTCTCATGTTCCTGAGAAAAGGGAACCTAGCTGATAAGCACCTTGGTCTTTGAAGTCAAGAGAAGCAGACTTTTCTCCACTGTTTTGTCAACACAGCAGGCTTCCCCTTGATCTCTAAAGAGAACAGGTTTTGACAGTTCCACTCTCCCCCTTCCCCTCCCCAACTTTAAAAAAAAATACATCTTCCCACCTTCTGCAGGAGGCAGAAGCCTCCCTTCTTAAAAGATCCCAGCTCAAGACCCAGGCAGACATTTTTCCTGCCTGGAAGGGAATCTGTCCCATGGGTTCCTTTGCTAATAAGCTCTGCTTTCTCCTGATCAACCCTATTCATCATACAGCTACTTTTTTTCTATCAAAAATTCTTTTTTTGATTTCCATTTCCATAATAATATAATAATTAAGAACTTTGCAGCAGGTAATGAAGAACTTTGCAGCAGGGAATCTGTAAGAGACACGAGACAGGTATGAGGAAGGGGAACAGTAGTCTCCCTACTCTGCCCCCTATGGCTGCCCAGGATGGAAGACTTTGTTTTCCAAAGTTTGTGGCCATATGTTACCTTGCTTAATTATCACATGTACCTTTTTACTTGTCACCTGTGTACTGTTTTGTGTTTTGCCCACACATGAGTATAAAAACCTTCCAAAACTTCAACAAGCGTTCTGAATTTTTTGATTTGTGGGTCAGTCCAGCTAGCACCAAATTAAAACTTTCTCTCCTCACCTGACTTTGGCTATTGGTCTCTGATTTTTCCATAACATTTCTAGCTATTCTTAAAATTCCCTTCAACAATTAAAGCCAGGTATGCTGGTTTAGCTAAAGTAGAGTTTTCTATGGCTTAGAATTCTTCAGGTTCCTAATGATGACCAGTGACAGCTATGTCTCAGTCAGTCCTAAAGTTTCTGGAGCTCATGGTGAAATTCATCTTGAAACATTATTGGTAAGTTTCTCATCTGTCACGTGTAAAATCTACCCTGTTAAGCACTTTGGGTTCCTTTGCTTCTATTTCTCTGGTCAAAATAACAACAACAACAAAATCCCCACTTAAAAATCTCATAGAGTCATTCATAGTCTGCTACCTGAGTCAGATACAACAGCATGTGGCTCTTTCTGGGGATCATGAACAGAGCTGACCCCCAAGAAGTCCTAAGCCAGCCTCCTGCCTCCAAGAGAACAGCCTGAGATAACTACAACATGGTATTCTTAACTTAAAGTCTTAATGCTTCCTTTAATATCGGTGCTATAGCCTCTGATTTGTTATGCCAATAGCTTAGACAAAGGGAACTGCACTGGTTTCACATATAAAGGCATCCCACCTATAAGAGACATTAAATATTAGTCTTCTCTTTCAAAACCTGCAAAATTTATGACAAAAAAATTCTAATCTTTTAATCCCAGCACACCTTGCAACACACCTGAAGCATTCCTGAGCCTGATGGCCTGGGACAGCTGAATTCTTTAGAATTCCTCTCTTTGGGCAGAGTCTTAAACTGGATTTGACTGACCATGCAATGCGCCCTTATGCAAAAGTGAAATCTACTTTGCCAAGTTACTAGTACTTTCTCCATGAGTTCTTTGTGAGGTATTGATATGGTTCTTAGATAATGAGTTTTACTTATAATACCCTTCAGTTATTTAGCTCTTCAAAAGAGAAAGAGCTATTACCTTAAGTCCACATTGCGAACTTCACCCTTTCTTTTACGCCACTAAGCCTTTTTTTTAAAAAAAAAAAACATATTAAAGAACTAAAGATATAAGCTTTCTGCCTTCTCTCACTCTTTGGTGCACCTGGATTTCACGTAATTGTGTTATGTGTATAATTGTTTTCATGTATTGTTTGTGTTAAGACAACATTTTAACTGGCCACTTCATCTTTTTTTTTCTTCCTCTTTATTTTTATTGTGCACAAGAATTATTATTTTTATTACTATTTTTTGGCATGTGTCCTCATTTGTTTCTTCACTGCTGTAACAAAACACTCTGACAACTTCCAACTTGGGGAGGAAAGGGTTTATTCAGCTTACATCTCCCAGGTCACAGTTCATCAGGGAGCCCAAGGTAGGGACTCAGGATAGGAACATGGAGGCAGGAGCTGGAGCACAGGCCATGGAGGAACTCTGCTAACTGGCTTGCTCCCCTGTCCCCTGCTCAGCCTGCTTTCTTATGTAACACAGGCCCACCTGCCCAGGAGTGGCACCACCCACAGTGGGCTGGGCCTTCCCACACCACTCAATGTGCTAGATAACTTTAGTGCCAACTTGACACACCTGGGTTGAGGGAGCCTCAATTGGGGAATTTCCTCCATTAGACTGGTCTGTGGCCATGTCTGAGGGGCATCTTCTTGATGAGTGATGTGGGAGGGCCCAGCCCACTGTGGGTGGTGCCACCCCTGGGCAGGTGAGCCTGTGTTGCATAAGAAAGCAGGCTGAGCAGGAGCCAGGGAAGTAAGCCAGTAAGCAGCATTCCCCCATGGCCTGTGCTCCAGCTCCTGCTTCCAGGTTTCTGCCCTGAGTTCCTACCTTGGGCTCCCTGATGAACTGTAACCTGGGAGATGTAAGCTGAATAAATCCTTTCCTCCACAAGTTGATATTGGTCAGAGTATTTTGTCACAGCAATGAAGAAACAAACTAGGACACTCAATAATCAAGAAGGTGCCCCATGGACATGGCCACAGGCCAGTCCACTGGAGGCAATTTCCCAATTGAGGCTCCCTCAACCCAGGTGTGTTAAGTTGACACTAAAGCTATCCAGCACAGCATGCAAGATTAAAATGCATACGTGCAGGTTTATAAATATATTTTGCTAATGTATTAAAAGGCCTGATAAACACTACATTGTAAACTTGAGTACTCTAAACATCTACAAAAAAAGCCTATTAATAACTTTGGGTCTATTAAATGTTCTACAAAATCTTTAAATGCTAATTATTTATACTAAATGGCATTCATTAAAGTTATAAGATAAATATTTCAGTAAGCTATACAATCTGTTATATACATAGATTTTGATTAGAATTTCCATCCCCAACAGGCTCTAAACATATGTATAGAGAGAGATAGTTTTAATTGTGTAATAGTCACAGGTAGCCATCATTTCTCATTCAAAACTATTTCTTAATATGAAACTACTAAATTTAAGATTTTATTAAAGCTAGATTACATGTAAAACAAATGGATATATAAATACACACATATATATGTGTGTGTGTGTGTTTTCTAAAGATCTTTTAACTTTCCTTTTCCTAATAAAAATTTCAGAAGATACATTCTCAGCAAAAATTAATTACAAGATATTGTTAGACAAAAATCTTTTATATATGACTGCAAGTGAATGCACTGTCTACATGAGTTTATGTTTAAATATATTTTTTTCTTGGATTTAAATTGGCTTATAAATAAGCACTCATGTAAACTGATGTTGTTAAATTAGTCCAACTTCTTTTGTCTCACAATAAAACTAAAATTTTAAGGGAAGTCGTTCCAAGTTCAACAGACTTAAGTTAGCATGGCCACACATCTAGTATGCCAATTGAAGATATTAAATCAATGTGACCACTTTGGCAAAGCAAGTAGAAGTGATTAATGGTCCTAGATATTTTAAATCTAGATTTTAACATGAGTTTTTAAGTTTAAAGGTTTAAGACAAGATATACTAAAGTCTGGTCAAGATCTTATCCCCTTGATCCTTGTCTCTATTCTGGTTCCTAATACGCTAAACTTTTATTCCAAGAATTATGAAAGATCACTTATCTCTGCTTTAGATGTATTTTGTATATATGTTATATATTTATGAATATAAGCATTTAGGACTTTTGAATAACTGCTGCCTCTTTAAAATCAACCAACAAGTTTGACAAGGTACTTATCTTTGCCAAGTACATGTAAAAACAGTTCTAAACATTTAAAAAGAAAATCGGCCATTTAAAAATACCTGCTTCAAGGTTTACATCTTAAAGTTTAAGACTTCTTAAAGTTTATAACTAATCTTAGTGTGTTACATTATAATAATATATTTGAAATAATTGTTACTCTCTGCTTTAAATTTAAAAATATAGTATAGTTAAATATTTGTTTAATGATTAATATAATTACTATAATTGTAAATAGATGGCAATACATAAATAAGTAACGTCAAATGCCAAAATTTTATCATCTAGATGCTTCAACCCTAATGAAAATTGAATTTTTTTAACAAAAATAATTTCAAAGTGCCTGTTACCATGACTTCTCTTTAACAAAAAATTAGTTTAAATTGGTGAAGAAAAAAAATAAGACTTTTAATATTTTTACCTGTCTTTATTGCTGTTAGATATTTAAGAAGCCATATATGTGTTTTACATGTTTTGGAAATAGCCTCCTGAATTTTCTTTTTAAATTATCTTATTTAAATGTTTTTTTTAAATTATATGTATATAAAAATAACAATCATGGTAAAGAAAATAGAGATCAAAATGTTATAATGATGAGAGTTTTGTTGTCTGTTTGACAATTCAAAAAAAATATTTGAATTAGTATAGTAAAATATTGTTCCAAATGGAAATGGATAAAAATAATGCTAAAGAATTAATTAGTATATTGTAGGAAAAAATTTTAATTAAATTTAAAGAAAGTAGAATTATAATTAAGTTGGTTATAATATAAAGATTATTAGAATTTTAAGGTCAAAATTCAATACCCTTAGACAAAATTAATGCTTTAGTATTAATTACAACAATAAAAAGTTTTCTTAAATGTTAATTTGCTTAGAAAAACAAGGACTTTTAAATATGACTACTAAAAATTCAAAATTAGTTACAGGATATTCTTTAAAGGATAAAGGAATTCAGAGGATTTCATCAACTGAAAAAAGAACCATCACCTCAAACACTCCATTCAATTGGAGAGTAAAGACTGTATCCAGATACTTCTAACCTACTCCTGTACTACAAAATTCAAGGAGATGAACTTTAGGAGTCCCATGTACCAACTTCATCTAAATGACTCATTCATGAGGACTTCAGAGATACTGGGTGGGACTCATCTTCAATTAACTGACAGTCAAGTCAAGTACCCCCAAGTAGCTGAACATTTCTCTCAATTTTTTGTTCCTTAAACTCCTTTATAATTAGCTATTTTTAACAATTTCTAATATCTAATAATTCACTTAGTATATTCCTAAATGATAAAACAATGCTAATTTTTGTTTAAATTAAGTCATAAATGCTTACCTAGAACCCCTACCTTACTCAACTAGTTTTCATGTTTAAAGGATTTAAGTGTTTTTACTCTTTGTATATTTTTTCCCTAATTATTCCACATAATTTGGATAAAAAGTCCAGTTTTCAAATTCAAATTGGTATACATAAATATTATGTATGTATATTATATATATAGTATATATATTTTTTTAACCAAATTCAATCAATTAGACTAAAAGTGCCCTAAAATGTACTCCAATGTTTAACAAGTAACTACAACCTTATTTTCTCTAGATATAAATACCCAAAAATTTGGGTTAATTCTTATCCAAATTCTATAAGACATCACTCCAATAACAACATATTCATGATACTTTATAGTTTAGGTATAAATGTTCTTTGATTAAATGATAAAATTGTTAAAATTTGGGTTAATTTTTCTTATCCAGATTATATAAGACATCACTTTAATAACAACATATTCATGATATTTGATAGTTTAAGTACTACTGTTCTTTGATTAAATGAGCATCTAAGTTGTCCTATATAGTACAATTAGCTGGGATAAAAACAATTAAACAATACCTATATTTTACTAAGGAAATGGGCAATTTTCATTTCTAATCATTAAAATAAAATAAAGACATAGGTTAAGCCTTTAAGGCCTATAAAATTCTGATTTCCTTACACATTTGATCTCTTGCTTCTATTAATGTTATTAATATTTGTTATATAAATGAAGGCATTCAGGGTTCTGACCCCCATTGGTGTAGCTCCATGAAGCAGCTCTTATCTCAGCAAACCACCAGAGATTGCCGAGTTCTGGCCTCCCTCTGGCCTCTCTGACAGAGGGGCTGAGAATGCAGGGGACTGCCTGAGCGCCCCTGGATCCTGCTTCCACGTGGTGGTGAGCTCCCCCTAATTGTGCCATACCCATTCCCCTACCTGGGATTTAGTGAGGCCCCTCCCAAGTCCCCAGGGAAGATTTGGCTTTGGTAGGGTAAGGCTGAGAACCTAGCAGACAACCTGAGAGGGTGTACTCCCTGAGAGCATCCGGATCCTGCCTCCATATGGTGAAGGAAGCCTGAGTGTACCTGACTGGAACCTGAAGTGGGCTTCTGTGGGTACTCCTGAATAGCTAATCTGAAGCCATCAGTTCCCTCCAAATTAAACCTGAGAGAACCTGAACCCTGTGCCAACCAGCTTTGCATAACCAATAAATAAAGGACTTAGGCAGCCAGATAATACAAATAGAAGCATACTTCAACTTAATTCTCATATAAGACTCATAAACAACAAAAGAATTTCACATGCCAAGATCACAATGAAAGAATAATAAAATGGAAACCTAAAACACTATGTTCCCACCAAACTCCACCAATTCTGTAGAAGAGTTCTACTAGGAGAACCCCCTAGAAATAACCCAGGACACAGAATTGAAAGGAACACTCATAAACATGATCAAAGAATTCAATGAATTTAAAGAACATACAAATAAATCAAAGAAATAAAAGAAGATCAGGATAAACTTCTGAATGAATTCACAAAAGAGATAGAAACATTGAAGAAAACTCGGGAAGAAATGAAGAAGGACATGTAAAACTCAATAAGCCAACTTGAAACAACAGGGGAAAGCCTCACCACTAGAATGAATGAAATGGAAAACAGAATATTAACACTGGAGGATAAAGTTGAAAAAATGGACCACTCAAGCAAAGATTATGGAAAATTTAAAAAACACAGGAATGGAATGTGCAAGAGATGTGGTACATCGTGAAAAACCAAATTTAAGGACCATAAGAATACAGGAAGGAGAAGAATTTCAGGTTAATGGTGTTGATCAGATCTTAAACACGATTGTAAAAGAGAATTTCCCAAAATTAAGAAAAGACATCCCCATACAAATACAGGAAGTACATATAACACCAAACAGACAGAATCAGAAAAGAAACTCCCCAGGACATATCATAGTAAAAACACTAAATGTACAGAACAAAGAGAGAAAACTGAAAGCAGCAAAAGAAAAACAACAAGCCACATACAAAGGAAAGCCCATCAGAATTGCAGCTGACTTATCAATGTAAACTATGAAAGCCATAAGAGGCTGGACCAAGGTATTTCCAGTTCTACTTGACAATAGATGGCAGCCCAGAATACTTTACCCAGCAAAAATGTCTATTATAGTTGAGGGGGAAAGAAAAATCTTCCATGACATGAAAAGCCTGAAAGAATACATGTCCACGAAACCATGCTTCAAAGAATACTTGAAGCAATACAGAGAGCAGAGAGAGAAACAACTATACCACGGGGCAATGAAAGAAAATGAATAAAGTTATAATTTAGGAAACACAAAATTAGACAGAGAACACAAACGGCAATCAAAATGACAGCAACCAATATACATCTTTCAATAATACCCCTAAATATCAGTGAACTGAACTCCCTAGTCAAAAGACACAGGCTAAGTGGATGGATTAAGAAATAAAATCCATGTCTTTTCAGTCTGCAAGAAACCCATCTCACCTTCAAGGACTGGCACTACCTTAAAATAAAATGGTGGAAAAGGATATTCCAAGCAAATGGCACTGAGAAACAAGCAGGGGTTGCTATTCTAATATCTGACAAAATAGACTTCAAAGCAAAACTAATTAGAAGAGATAAGGAGGGTCATTTCATTCTGATCAAAGAAACAGTTACCCAAGAAGATATTACAATCCTTAACATATATGCACCAAACTCTGGTGCACCCAAATTCATTAAAACAACACTACAGGACTTTAAGACACAGATTAAGCCCAACTCAGTAATAGTAAAGGACTGCAATACTCCACTGTCCCCATGAGACAGGTCAACTGGACAAAGAATAAACAGAGAGATGTGTGAATTAAATGATACCATATATCAAATGGACCTAAAGACCTCTTTTGAATATTCCACCCAAGCACCAAGAATACACTTTCTACTCAGCACCCCATCAAACTTTTTCAAAAACTGACCACATACCAGGCCACAAAACAAACCTCAACAAATACATAAAAATTGAAATAATCCCATGCATTCTATCAGAACAGAATGCAATAAAGCTCAAAAGCAACACTGGACAAAGCCCTAGTCAGCACATGTACCTGTGGCAATTGAACAACACACTGCTAAACAACAAGTGAGTCAAAAGAGAAATTAGGAAAGAAACAAAGAATTCCCAGAATTCAATGAAAAGGACAATATAACACAACACAACCTCTGGGACACTTTAAAAGCAGTCCTAAGAGGGACGTTTATATCTCTAAGTGCCTACATTAAAAAGTTAGAAAGAGCCCAAATAAATGACCTAGCACTGCAATTCAAGATGCTGGAAAAGCAAGAACAAATGAAACCCAAACCCAGCAGAAGAGAAGAAATAACAAAAATCAGAGCAGAAATTAATGAAATAGAAACAAAGAAAACAACACAAATAACGAATCTAAGAGCTGGTTCTTTGTAACGCTAAACAGGATAGACAGGTCCTTAGCCCAGTTAACCAAAAGAAAGAAAGAGCAAATCCAAATCAACAAAACCAGAGATGAAAGGGGAAAAATCACAACAGATACCCAATAGATCCAGACCATTATGAGGGAATATTTTAAAAACCTATATGCTACCAAATTTGAAAATCTAAAAGAAACAGATGGGTATCTAAAATCATGGAAACCACCAAAGTTAAACCAAGAAGAGATCAACAATTTAAACAGACCTATAACGTATGAGGAAATTGGAGTAGTAGTTCAAAGCCTCCCAACTAAAAAAAGCCCAGGTCCAGATGGATTTACAGCCGAATTCTACCAGACATTTAAAGAAGACTTGCAACCAATACTACTCAAATTATTCAAAAAGATAGAAACTCTCAAATTCCTTCTATGAATCCAGCATCTCTCTAATACCCAAACCAGGTAAAGACACAACTATCAAAGAAAACTATAGACCCATATCCTTAATTAACATAGATGCAAAAATTCTCAACAAAATACTTGCAAACCACATACAGACACACATCAAAAAGATCATTCACCATAATCACGTAGGCTTTATCCCAGAGATGCAGGATGGTTCAATATATGCAAGTCAATAAACGTCATTAATCATACAAATGGACTCAAAGACAAAACCCACATTGTCATCTCAGTAGATGCAGAAAAAAGCATGCATTTGTGTTCAAAGTCCTAGAGGGAATTGGACTGGAGGGAACATACCTCAACATAATTAAAGCTATATACAACTGTCTCCTGAGTTCCCTCTGGGTCTCCTGAGCTATCAAGCAAACCATATAACATATCTTTATGTTCATTTTTTAACTTATGAAGGAATGAGTACCCAGTGCCTAGCCCCATGCTCAGAGCCCATGCCATATCAGACCCTGCCATGCCCATAGTCACCACTAGCATTTGCTCACACCTCCGGGGCCAGCGATCTTGCCCCAGGTCCATAAGAGTCAGGCCATTCTGTTCTTGAGCTACTGCACAGCTGCGAGTTCCTCACACCACATGCACTACCTGTGGCTCGTGGCTTCTGTCCCAAGATGCCTCCTAGCCACCCTTCAGTAGTCCACACTCTGCAGCAGGCCCTGCCCCTTGAAGGAACTAGCTAATTAGGAGACAACAAAAAAACCCACAGCCAGATCATTCTAAATAGAGAAAAACTGGAAGCACTCCCATTAAAATCAGGAACCAGACAAGGATGTCTACTATCTCCACACCTTTTCAACATAGTGCTTGAAACTCGCTAGAGCAATAAGACAGGAGAAAGAAATTAAAGGAGTACTAATTGGAAAAGAAGAGGTCAAACTGTCACTTTTTGCAGATGACATGATGCTATACCTAAGAAATCCCCAAAGTTCCACCAGAAAAGTCCTTGAACTGATCAACACTTTCAGTATAGTGGCAGGGTATAAAATCAATCTACAAAAATCGGTAGCTTTTCTATATACCAATAACAAACAATTGGAGAAAGAACACAGGGAAATGCTCCCATTCACAATAGGTGCAAAAAAAAAAAAAATCTTGGAATAAATCTGACCAAAGACTCCAAATATCTCTACAATGAAAATTTTAAATTGTTGAAGAAAGAGATTGAGGAAGACACCAGGAGATGGAAGGACCTCCCATGCTCATGGATTGGAAGAATTAATATTGTGAAAATGACCATCCTACCAAAAGCAATATATACATTCAATGCAATCCCAATCAAAATCCCCATGACATACTTCACAGAATTAGAAAAAAAGCATCCTTAAATTCTTTTGGAAGCACAAAAGACCCCAGATAGCCAAAGCAACTCTGTGCACAAAGAGCAACGCTGGAGGTATTACTATACCAGATCTCAAAATATAGGGGGGATTACTATACCAGATTTTAAGCTGTATTACAGAGCTATAGTCATAAAAACAACATGGTACTAGCACAAAAATAGACCCGTAGATCAATGGAACAAAATTGAAGACCCAAATATGAGTAAGTGCAATTTCAGCCACCTGATATTTGACAAAGGGGCCAAGAACATTAATTGGAGGAAAGACAGCATGTCCAGCAAATGGTGCTAGCAAAACTGGATCTCCACATGTAGAAGAATGAAACTAAACCCCTTTCACCCTGGACAAAAGTCAATTCCAAATGGCTCAAAGACCGCAATGTAAAGCCTCAAACTCTGAAACTATTAGAAGAAAATTTTGGGAAAAAGCTACAAGATATAGGCATAGGAAAGGATTTTCTAAACTGGACATCAATTGCTCAGGAAACAAGGGCAATAATTAACAAATGGGACCTCATTAAACTAAAAAGCTTCTGTACATCAAATGAGGCAACCAAGGAAGCAAACAGAAAACCACAGAATGGGAGAAAATCTTCACCAGTGACACATCTGACAGAGGTTTAATAACCAGAATTTAAAATGAACTCAAAAAAACAAAGAATTGAGAAACCAAATGACCCAATTAAAAGATGGGCTAAAGATCCAGAGAGTTCTCAAATGAAGAAATAAAGATGACTAAGAAACCTCTCAAAAAAGTGTTCAACGCCATTGGTAATGAGGAAAATGCAAATTAAAACCACCCTAAGGTATCACCTTACCCCAATCATACTGGCTAGGACAAAGAGAACAAATGATACCAAATGCTGGCAAGGATGTGGTGAAAGGCGAACACTCATTCACTGCTGGTGGAATTGCAAACTCGAGCAACTCCTATGGAAAACAGTGTGGAGAGCTCTTAAAAAACTAAAAATGAACCTACTGTATGACCCAGTTATACCCCTCCTTGGCATATACCCAAAGGAGTCATCCTATTGTAGAGACACTTGTTTGAAACAAACCATGATTGTTGTTGCTATTTTCACAATAGCTAAGAGATGGAGGCAACCTAAGTGCCCCTCAACTTAGGAGTGGTTAACAAAAATGTGGTATATTTACACAATGGAGTTCTATTCAGCAGTAAAGAAAGATGAAATAATGAAATTTGCAGGTAAATGGAGGAATGTAGAAACTGTTATACTAAGTGAAGTAACACAGACTCAGAGAAACAAACAACATATTTTCTCCCTTATATGTGGATCCTAGCACCAAATTCTTTTCAATTCCAGGTGGTTTTAATAAGATGATGCTATACAGCAGTCCCTTCTGCATGAAATAACTACTGTCATTATGACTTCAGCCTGATTGCTAAACATTGTCACAATTGGGCTTGTTGATGGTTGTGCTCATTCATTAAAGGAGGACCAAGCAGGGTCAATGGACCTCACTGCATTATCCACCCACTCTTCCCAGCCACCTGAATGTAATTTGACCCTAATCACACATGGCCTCCTGGATTTGGGGAGGGATAAATATATAATCTTGGAAGGCTAGGAAGTGAAGGCACAACCCATGCTGGGTAAAGGCTTCCCAGTGTGCATACCCTCAGGTCATACATACACCTCAGCAACCCCTCAGTTATCTCAGTAAGTAAGCTCAATATATTCATTGGTTCCCTAGTAAAACTTTAATGAAACATTGGCTCGACACTAGAACCTTGAAAGGGAATAAGCATTGCTTAGCATCCCTAGGAAAAG
>NW_008360054.1:525251-530220 GCF_000622305.1 Nannospalax galili | reverse complement strand
AAAGGATATGGGAATGGAGATATTTTCCAAAATAGAAAAAATGAGAAAGCCTAAGCAAGGGATGAAGGTCTGTGTAGGTTTATTATGATATATAAAGGATAGACAAAAATAATATACACATAATCTTAAAATGTCTATGATCATAGTTTAGTCACCCAGTTTAAGGAACAAAATATGTATCTAGTTAAAGTTTATCTGAGAATATTTGGTTTTTTCACCCAAGCCTTATCTACATAGCACATGATAATTAAAAGTACCAGACTAGTGGAACTAACATTGGATGTTTAACAGCCATAGTTTTAGGCCTATGCTAATGTGATCAGAGGGACTTAAGGGACAGTTTTTGCCCCTTGCCCTCCAAGGTCAACTAAGTTCCAGGGGACTATGGAACATCTCTCAAAATGTCCTGTAACTGTGTTGAGTCACCTGTCCTCTTGTTCAGGGAGGCCATGGAGACCCACCAGATGGACTTTAACCAGTTTCCAGTCTACAAAAAAGAGGGTCAACTCAGAGAAACCATCTCATACATGCTTCTAAGTGAAGCCAGACATAGTCAAGCAGGAACTTTGACTTATCTTCACATAGATGGAACTGGTAAAAGAAAGGAGCCAGGAGCTCCTCCCAAGCCCATGTGACCCCTGAGGAACAGATCCTCAAATGACCTTAAATGTAAGAATAAATTCATTTATTTTGGCCAACTGTATGGTCTTAAATGCCCAAAAGGAAAGTATAGCCAAAGAGTAAAGTCATGAATATATTTAAGAGTTCAAGGGAGTACACTTCCCAGACATTTGGCTTAAGTCTACATCAAAGGTTATTTTGACAATTATTTCTCACTGATGTTTTTGTTCCTAACCAGAGAGTGCTGCTCAGATGTAAGACTTCAAATCTTGGTCTCCAGTACTGTAGTGCACACCTGTAGCTAAGAGAGACAACCAGATATTGTTCTAAAATGATGGCTAAATTTGTTTTCTCCCCACATCTAGAAGCCTTTGAGAGGGAACTGACATCGATTTTAACCACTCCAACAGCTATTGAAATACCTGAAAGCAAATCCTGAATCCATCACTCCAGAGTCCAGCCTTGGAAGACAAAAGAAAAATGAGGAAGAATAAAGAGGAAGAACCCAATAGAGGGATGCTTTTGGAAGCCCTTGTCAAGAAACTCCAATGGACTTTCATATGAACATTTGACAATTGCCCTGTTCTGACTTTTTTCTAGTTCCCTGTCTAGAACTTGTAATGCCAATTACTCTTGCCTTTACTTCTCCTTCACATCTCCCATTCACGATTCAAGGACTTTCTTCCTCCCTTAGAGACAAAAGTTATGCAATTTGGGAGTCTTTTAGATAGACCCACTGAAGGGGTACTCCAATTGCCTCACCCTGTGTCCCCTAATCAGCATGGGAAAAACCAGAGTGGTCTGCGTCCAGATTCCCTATTGGAAATTTGGGTAACCTCTTCAGAGGATGGTGTGATAAGAATAGGAGGTAGGAATTGGCTAGGCAGTTAGGGTAAAAAGACCTCAAAGAAAAGTAGCCAGTTTCTTGGCTAAAACTCACAATGTCCTTGGGCCTCTTAGCAACATACTCCATTCCAAAGGCCAAAAGTGTCAAAAATATTTGGGAGCTTTTATCTAATCCTTAAACGATTTTAAGGTTATGTCTTAGGAAGGGAGAATGTCAGAGTAGCCAAAAGCCCCATTAAAAAAAAAAATAAATCAAAGAAAAAGAAAGAGTACATGAAGTTATCAGAAAAAAGTGATGGGTATATATGGGAGGAATTGGAGCCTACGGGAGTGGTCATGGATTTGATCAAAACACCTTATATGCATGTATGAAATTCTCAATAAATTATTTATTTTAAAAAAATAAATGAAGACATTCTTGTTAGAAGAAAGTATAAAGAATACTGTACTGTTGTATAATTTCTTCTATGTTTCATTTTTTTTTTCAAACTAAATCTGGTATGATGCCAATATAATAAAACAGATGAAGTCATTATCCATAGATAAGAACTAGTAGAGTTAGAGCAAGCTACTCCATGAGGTTATAGCTATAAGGTCTAAGTTGCCCAAAGAAAATCCAAACATTAGAAAACAATAGATTGTTTACATGTTCAAATATAAATAAAATAATTCATAGAATACAGATAACTGTAAATACAGGGGGACACAAAATCTCATTTTTATTTTAATGTTTGTTGCCTTAATCTGTTATATTTGCTCCATTAGGCCAAGCAATGCTCTTGATTATTTTAAGTCTAGTCATCCTATTATGCCACATACAAATGTTATGTCAGATACAGAGGACAAAAGAAAAGAAAAGTAAGATCTGGATCATGATGGCTAATAGTTTTGATATGACCCAGGGGTTTCTTTCTTATTGGCTGTACCAGCTAGCTATTCTCTCCTGAAGACTTCTGTCTCACCTACAACTGAGCCTCAAATACATTAGACTCTAGGAATGAGCCTTTTAGCAATGTGGGAATGAATAACATGTGGCCCCCACATGCACAAAATGTGATGCTTGGCCAACAAGGTGAACTGTGAATAGAAGTCCCCAGAAAAAAACCTTCTGTCTCACCAATCAAAAAGCTAAGACAGTCATCAGATAGCATCAGAGACCTATAGCAGAAGCCCCCCCAATTTGCTATGACCCATCTACTGAATGTATCCTCCAATGTATTTAAAAGGTGTCTTGATTTATGACTTTTCTTTGTTCTGTTACTATAAAAACATAATGTAACTGTTACCACACTGGAACCTGGAATTTGGGATAACCTGAATGTGTGTTCCTAGGCCATGGTCACTCATATTTGGCTCCAGAATAAACTATCTCTTATCCCCTTTGAGGTGAGAGTTATGCTTTTGTGTCAACACTTGTTTGCTGTGTTGGTAAAGGAGCCTAGGAAAAGGTGACAAGAGTGTTTGAGGCTGCTGCCTGGGTATCTTCTACTCTGGCATCACATGTCTCCATCACTAATAAAGCCAACTGGATTCTGGGATTCTCTCTTATGTCCACTCTCCCCATTGTCCCACCACTGCCTTGACTGCTTGCTTGCTCACTTCTTTTTTCTTTGTGGTACTGGGGATTGAACTCAGGGTTTCACACATGCTCAGCCAGTGTTCTGCCACTGACTCCCACCTCCACCCTCTCACTAGGCAATCTAAGTAGGAGCTCTACCACTGAGCAACACCCCAGGCCCTCCCTGGGCAATTCTAGGCAGGTGCTCTACCACTGAGCCACACTCTCGGCCTCTCACTGGGAGAGCCTAGGCAGGTGCTCTACTACTGAGCCACACCATAGCCCTGGGATTCTAGGCAGAAGCTCTACCACTGAACCACACTTAGCTTGCTGATAAGACTTCAGTATAACATTTCGTTTATCATCTCATTCGCAGAAAAGCCTGTGGGGAAGATACTCTTAAAATCTATCCTCTAGGGTCTGGATATGCAGCTTAATCATGGAGGAGGAGGGCCTAAAATCCATCCCCCAATGACACAATGGGGGTAGGACTCAGTGGTAGAGGCCCTGCTGAGAAGCTGAGTACTCAGTAAACACCAACCCAGATTTTTTAAAAATATTTTATTTATTATTTTCATTTTATGTGTGTGTATTGCCTGCATGCAGGTAAGTGCACCCTTGTCGTGCAATGCCCGTGGAGGACAGAAGAGGACGTCATAGAAGAGGATGTTGGATCCCCTGGAACTGGAGTTACAGACATGTTAGCTGCCATGTGGGTGCTTGTTGGGAGCTGCTAATCTATTATGTGCATTGAGCTATGGCTGCCTTGTTTACTGAGTTTGTGTTATGCATACCAGTACTTAGGAGGGATGTGTTTATGTGGAGAGCCTCACAATACCTGACCTGGAGGCAATAGTGGTAAACAAAAGGATCAAAGAAGCCTTTGATCTGACCACTCCTTGACCCTCAGATACAGGTGGGGAAAAACAGCTGTTGTAACTAATTGAGTTCTTCTGTATAAAAAGGCAGAGCTGAAATAAACTGGGGATGCAGTATTCACTGTCAGTCGTCCCACGCATCTTTTCTGTCTCCTTTTCTTTCTTTCAATCTTCATTCCCTCTTTCAGGTACTGTCCGTCTTGGCCGGCTGGCACCGGCAAGTGGCGCCTGGAACAGGGACCTGAAAAGTAGGGGGAAAAGTGAAGGACACTGCTGGAGAAGTTAAGTGAGTGCACTCGGTACAATTGGGGAGCGGTGAGTATTTATCTTGGGAGAAGATGGGGAAAGGAAACAGTTGCTCAGTTTTTGTAAGGAATATGCTCCGGGCCCAAGGAGCAAAGGCTGAGACTAAAGAGGAAAATCTGATAAGCTATGGCTGGGATAAAAGTGAAACCAAACCTTCCGCTCCACCGGAGCCAGATCCACCCTTTTATGAGGACCCCGTCTGGGGCTAGAAGAGGGATCTCTTGACCCTGAGGATGAGTCTGCCCTAGGAGAGGAGATGGTTGAGTATGATCAGAAGAAGTGTCCACCTATAATTGCTTTGCCTGATCACTGGGAAATTAAGCAGTTAAGGACAGAGTTAGATGCTGTAAAGAAGGAAATGTTAAAGAGCAAAGAGAAAAGAATTAGGACCACCCCAACACCCCCTCCGAAGGCTGTTGCGCCTCCCATGATTGCTATGGCTCAGGAGCCTTTGGCAGGAATCTGGTACCTACTTAAACCATGCAATCTCTGCTACAACAGGCCATTGGGGCTGCAGCAGAGAGAGGAGAGTCAGTGCATGGATTTCAGGTCTTCCCAGTTTCTGAGCAAGTTGATCAGCAGGGCAACAGGGTGCGGTCTCATGCACCTGTGCCTTTTAAGCAGCTTAAGGAACTAAAGACTGCTTGTGCTCAGTATGGTCCCACTGCCCCTTTTACTCAGGCTTTGTTAGAATCCCTGTCCATGGACACGCTTCCTCCTGGAGATTGGAAACACATGGCACATGCTTGCCTTTCAGGGG
>NW_008360054.1:505342-523765 GCF_000622305.1 Nannospalax galili | reverse complement strand
GTGGCAGTAAAGTTGTTTATGCCTGTGGCAAGTCAAGGCAGCTGTGCATGATATGAGATTGTGCTCCCTCCCCTAACAGAGGCCGGTAGTCAAAGACGGGTAAGATCTTCTGGGAGAAAGTCAACCTAAGACAGGGCGTAGCTGATGGAAGCTATGTGCCGATGACGGGTAAGGCTTTGCTCTGGCAGAAGACAACCTAAGACAAGTACGGTCCTTCTGTCCCAGATATAGCATAATCTGGGGATATAAAAATAAAAAAAAAGAAGGGGGAGATGTCGGGAGCTGCTAATCTATTATGCGCATTGAGTTGTGGCTGCCTTGTTTACTGAGTTTGTGTTATGCATACCAGTACTTAACCTGCCCATTCAGGAGGGATGTGTTTATGTGGAGAGCCTCACAATACCTGACCTGGAGGCAATAGTGGTAAACAAAATGATCAAAGAAGCCTTTGATCTGACCACTCCTTGACCCTCAGATACAGGTGGGGAAAAACAGCTGTTGTAACTAATTGAGTTCTTCTGTATAAAAAGGCAGAGCTGAAATAAACCCGGGCTGCAGTATTCACTGTCAGTCCTCCCAAGCATCTTTCCTGTCTCCTTTTCTTTCTTTCAATCCTCACTCCCCCTTTCAGGTACTATCCATCTTGGCTGGCTGGCACCGGCAGGTGCTGGGATTCAAACCCGTGTCTTCTGTAAGAACAGCCAGTGTTCTTAATTGCTGAGCCATCTCTCCAGCCCCCCCAACCCAGATTTTTATATGCTATTTATTTATTACATTCTGGAAGTGCTATGATGAAGGCATAATCAGCACAGTTAGTTTTGGGGGTTCAGTAGGGTAAATTAAAGTGTTGGGGGAAAAAGATTTTTTTATAACTGGGTTTGCTAGATGCATAGGAGTTTGCTGAGTGGAGTAACCATTTTAGGTCTAACAAACAGCTTCTTTCAAGACTCTATATTCAGGGTGCTGGGGTCTGTTCCCAAAGGTGCAAGACTGGGTATTGGAGAAATGCGTCAGCTGTTAAGAGCACTGACAGCTCTTGCAGAAGACCTGGATTTGGTTCCCAGCACCCACATGGCAGCTAACCACCATCCTTAACTCCAGTTCCTGGGAATCCAACATCCTCCTCTGGCCTCTGCAGGCATTGTATGCATGTGGTGCACTTACATACTAGAGGCAAAACACACACATGAAAATAAATAATAAATAAGTAAATTTTCTAAACGGAATGTAAATGGTGGAGAAATTGGGCAAAAATGTTGAATTCTACATCTTTACAAAGCTTAAACTCTTCATTCGAAACTCAGGTGCAAAGAGGAGGTACTAATCCCACCCCGCCCCCCAAAAAGAGTCCTCAACTTCTTTTGCCTTATATTTGGTTGGTTGGTTTAAGGCAGAGTTTCATGTAGTTCAGGCTGGCCTTGAACTCAATATGTAGTCAAAGATGACCTTGAACTTCTGGTCTTCCTGTCTCCACCTCCTAAATGCTGGGATTTTTGGTGTGGGCCACCATATCAAGTTTTTTTTATGGGGCTTGGAGGAGGGATGTTGAGACAGGGTCTCACTGTAGACTCAACTGGCCAGAAACTCACTATGTAGACCCAGCTGGCTTGGATCTCACAGAGATCCACCTGCCCCTGCTTCCTGAGTGTTGGGATTAAAGGCATTCATTCGCTACTATGCCTGACCCAACTACAGCAGGTTTTATGGGAATAGAACTCAGATCTTGGTGCATATTGAACAAACACTCTACCGAATGAACTACGTTCCCATCTATACTTTTTGTTTCTGTTGCTTTTGAGATTTCGTGTTGGGGTGTGTGTGTGTGACAAGTTCTCCTACTCTAACTATAACCCAACCTTGTTTGATACTTGTAGCACTGGTTGGCCTCGCATTTGTGGCAATTCTCCTGTCTTCCCTCCTGAGTGATGGGATGAGCCACCATGCCCTGCTTGCCTGATGCTCTGCCTGCATTTTAGGACCCTCCTTATCTAAGTCCAAACTCCAAGTGGATACACATGCCAACTTTGTTACTTTGTCAGGTTCTCCCCACAAAGGCCTAATGCTTGCAGGTCCCATTTTCGTGCCTACTGTTGCCCTGGCTGGAGGACATTGCCTGGCAGGAACCAGTGTGTTGTCCATGAGTGTTGAAGCTTTCTGAAGATGGAGGGTACAACCAGGGGATTCTCAGTCCTCTCTGACACCTGTCAGCAAACCCAGCCCTGACTATGTGTGGTCTTGGGACTCAGCTAGGGGCTGCTGGGTAAACTAGGAATTCCCCTTGCTTTTGTCCTCAGACTCCAGGGAGACCTACTGCATTCATTTCCCTCTTTTAAAAATTATTTATTTTGTGGGTGGTAGGGGAGCACGTGCCATGACACACATGTAGATGTCAGAGGACAACTTGTGGGGATTGGTTCTCACCATGTGAGACTCTGGGGTCAAACTCAGGTCATCAGGCTTGGTGGTGAGCCTTTACCCACTGGGCCATCTAGCCAGTTCTGCTTTCATTTCTTTTGCATGTCCGTCACTCCGTTTCTGTCTGGCTCTCTTGTCTTCTTGTTTTCTGCCTCTGTGTTTTGGGGTTTCTCAAGCTGTCTTTATCTCACTCTCACACCCTCCTCCCTACCTCTGGCTTCTGTCTCAGGACTCTGAGTACATTCCCAGAGTGCCCAGCTACCCAAGCCTCTGTCCCCTGTGGTTCAGCTCTTCTGATGGAGAATGTCTCTCCATATGACCTAGTAGAGTCCTGGAGCTGAAGAAGATATATAGAGACTTGAGGACAGTCCCATGTAAATGGGGTGTGAACAGAGTCAGGGCTGGGGTGGAACAGCAATTCCACACCCTGGCATCTGCCTGGGCAGATGCTATTGGGGATGGCATAAGACTTGGGTCCTTCCCTTCCCTGCCTCCACATCCTTTCCCTTTCCCTTCCCTTCTCTCCCTTTCCTTCCTTTACCTTCCCTTTTCCCCTCCTCACTCCCTTCACTTCCCCTTCCCCCCTTCCCCTTCCCTTCCCCATCCGTTGTCCTATGTCCCATTGATACAGAATGGAAATATTGGGGCGTCTTTTGAGAGTGAGGAGCCTTTCTCAGCTCTGTTGTGCTTAGGTTGAAAACTCGATGGCCACCACAGCCCCCTCAAGCCAGAGACTCATATTCTTGTCTCATGAATTCAAAAAGTAAAAGTCTTAGAAAAAAGTATCTTATTGTAGGGAGCTTGGGAGAGAGAAAGAAGGCAGAGCTCCTGTATAGCAGGCAGAGTCCCTGGGAATGGAATTCCAGTGAGCCTCATTGCTTGGGAGTTAATAAGGCTTTAGTAGACAGAGGAGGGGATAGGGAGATGAGCTGGGTAGTCCAGTTCTCATTCCAAGTGTCCAGGTGCCTCGAGGTTCTGGTCACATTTTCTGCATGGCTTCCGGGAACAAGGTACTCCTTTAGGAAAAAAAGAAAAGAAAAAAAACTAAACCCCCTTCCTGGCATCCCCAGCCTTTGGCTCTGGTGGAACCAGAGACATTTTTGGCTCAGATAGTTCTGCCATCTCTGTCCTCAGGCACTGGCAGGTTCAAGAACATTTCCAGTTCTTAGCCAACAATGATACTGGTCACTTTTCTTTGAGATCTTTTTATCCTAAACTGCCTAGCCAGTTTCTACCTCCTGCTGTCATCACCATCTCATCTCCTCCTGATCTGTAGCTCAAGCTGGGCTTCAACTCTCCATCCACAGCCCCAGCCTCCCACGTGCTGGTTTGACAGATGGGTACCACCACACCCTCTGCATAGAGTAGTCCTATTTATTTATTTATTTATCTATTTATTACTGTGTGTATGAATGATGAGTGTGTTGGGGTACACATGCCATGGCACACGAGCGGAGGTCAGTGGACAACTTTGTGGAATCACTTCTCTTCTTCCACCATTATGTGGGTTCTGGAGAATCAGACTCAGGCCACTAGACTTGCACAGCAAATTCCTTTACCCACTGAGCCATGCTACCTGCCCGTGGTCCTGGTCTTGATGCCATACACTCTGTCTTTCTAGGCATCTGCAGGCACACCTGCAGTGATGGCTTCTGCTCCCAGACCAATCTGTGCACCTGTATGGATGGAACCCTGGCTCCCAGATGTGGGGTGAGCAGAGGTGAGTAGACAATGCCCCCTTGGAGGTGGGGAGAAAACGAAGGCTCCAGTATCTTAATGCCACTTAGGAGCCCGGGTTGGTTTTGTTGAAGGGTCAGAGCTGAGCCAGGCTTGCACATGCCTGGGCAAGCCTTCCTGAAATATCTTCACCTTACTGTTTGTCCCTCCTGGTCCATAGCATCTTCAGGGTGCAGTGTGAGCTGCATGAATGGGGGCAGTTGCCAAGGGTCATCCTGTCTCTTCCAAAGAGGCTGTGTGGGCACAGTGCATGGACAGCTTGAGTGCCCTATTTCTGCCTTTGCTGGGGCTGGGAATCCCAGGGGGTGGGTCTCTTCAGCATTTGCTCATTCTCCATGGGTCCTTCATCAAAAACCAGAGATCAAAGGTGACAGGTTCATTTTCACAGTCTGTGTATGTGTGTATGCATATATGTGTGCAAACATAGGTGTGTGCATGTTTATAGACACCAGAAGCTGATGTCAGGCATCTCCTTTAGCTCTTTCCACCTTATTTAAAAAAAAAAAAAAAAATTTGGGGGGGAAATATCAGAGGAGTTGGAGGGGAGGTAGTGGGCATGGATTTGATCAAAACACCTTATATGCATGTCTGAAATTCTCAATAAATTGTTTATTTTTTAAAAAAACTTTTTTATGTGTATGAGTGTTTTGCCTTCATGCATGTAAGTGCACCATGTACATGCAATGCCCAGGGAGGCCAGAAGAGGGCGTTGGATCCCCTGGAACTGGAGTTATGGATGATCATTAGCTTCCATGTGGATGCTGGGAACTGAACCCAGGTTCTCTGCAAGAGTAACCAGTGCTCTTTTTTTTTTTGGCTTTTTGAGACAGGGTCTCCCTGAAGCCCCAGCTGGCCTGGAGCTTACTATGTAAACCAGGCTGGCCTTGAACTCACAGAGATTTGCCTGCCTCTGCCTCCCAAGTGCTGGGATTAAAGGCATGCACCACCATGCCTGGTATAACCAGTGCAGTGCTTTTAACCCCCCCCCCCACACACACTTTAAATTCCTTTAAATTTACTTTTGTTTTTTGTTTGTTTTTTTGTTTGTTTGTTTGTTTTGAGACAGGGTCTTCCTGTAACCCCAGCTGGTCTGAAACTCATTATGTAAACCAGGCTGACCTCGATCTCACAAGATCCACCCACCTCTGCCTCCCGAGTCCTGGGATCAAAGACATGTGCCACCATAACCAGCCCTAATTTACTCATTCTTATTTTCTGTATATGAGTGTGTTACTGCACATATTTAAGTGCATGCACCCATGTGCACCCCTGAAGAGGCTAAAAGAGGCCATCAAATCCCCTGGAACTGGAGTTACAGACAGTTGTTATCTGCCATGCGGGTGCTAGGAACTGAACCTAGGTTCTCTGCAAGAGCAGCCAGTGCTCTTAACCACTGAACTATCTCTCCAGCCCCTCTACCTTATTTTTTAAGACAAGATTCTCTCACTGAACCTGGAGCTCATTTATTTGGCTAGGCTGGCTGGCCAGTGAGCCTCCAAGGATCTCCCGGTCTCTGCCTCCCCAGAACTGGGTTTACAGAGGACTACCACTCCTGGCTTTTACATGGGGGCTAAAGATCTGAACTCGGGTCCTCATGTTTTTGCAGCAGGCACTTTACTGACTAAACCAGGTTGCCAGCCCCTCATTGGTCACTGTCTTACTCGACCTAGGCCAGATAGTGGGGTGAAGGGAGTCTTGCTTGGGTCAAACCTCCTCTGAAGCTAAGGAAATTTCAGTCACTCTCCCCTGTCTATCCACATCTATCTGTGACCCTGGCTGCCACAACAGAGGACATTGCACACAAGTCTCTGTGCTTGTGTGTATGGCTTCATGGGGCCTCAGTGTGAGAGAGGTACTGAGGGGCACTTGGAGAGGGGTATGGGTTTTCTGGCAGTGAATAAGACATGGCTGTTTGCTTTGCTGCTGCTGGGGCAGTCTGAGGACATGTCTTTTATTTGCTCATCCCTTCTTTACAATAGTTGTCACTCACTGGCTATGAGTGAGGCCCTGTGTTGGAACCTGGGAAAGAGTGAGGCTATGTTGGTATAGGAATAGGAAGAAGAAAATTGCAACTTGAAAATGCTAACCTAGGGGTTCATTGCTATGATGAGGGTGGGGGTATGAAGGACAGAGAAGTCAGGAGCCATAGGGACAGGGAGGGCCTCCTGGGGGAAGAGACATTGCAACTGATTTGTGAGGCTTTTCATTCACTGCTTTTGTTTTTTGTTGTTGTTGTCATTTGTTTGTTTGTTTGTTTGTTTGTTTTTGAGACAGTCTCATTGTGCTGTAGCCCTGGCTGACCTGGAGCTCACTATGTAAGCTAGGCTGGCCTCGATCTCAGAGATATCCGCCTGTCCCTGCCTCCAAAATAGTGAGATTAAAGATGTACACCATCATACTCAGCTGCTTTTTTACCTTTTGAGATGGGTCTTGCTATGTAGCCCAAGCTGGTCTTAAATTTGCAATCTTGACTGATCCTCTCTAGCAGCTAAGATTACAGGCATGCATCCCCCACTCCCAGCTGAATCCTGGATCTTAAAATCAACCCACTGGTGGATGTGAGTGAGATGGTCTTAGCTAAATCAGTGGGAAAAGGGCTGGGTGTGGGGTGGAAAGAAGAGAGATGGAGTTGAGGCTGACCCCAGGTGTAGTTGTGGTGAAGGTTTATCTGGGGCAGACTCGGGGAGACTTTGAACTCAGTGCTAGCCAAGGACCTACAAGGACCTGAGAAGGACACTGAGGCCCCATCCATGAGGACTGAAGTCTAGGGTTTAGCTGAGGTTCCCAGGCAGAGAATGGAAGTTGGCATCTTAGGGCAGACAGGAAGCATAGGCCCCACAGGATGATAAGGAGAAGTGACAGGAGGACGAGGCTTGGCGATATCCAGGCCCATGAGTTTTTTAAACATCAAAGGTGTCAGAGTGACCAGTGTGACCAAGGAGCCCAGGAAGGTGAAGGCCATCAGAGGGCTCTGGGATGGATGCTGTCATGGGAGTTGGTGGCAAGGGACAAGCTACTGTTGTAGCTTGAGATACAAAATGAAACCCTGTTTCTGAAAGTGAAAAGAAGCCTGGGAGCATGATTCACTTGTGAACACTGGCCTACAGGCATGATTTAGCTGTTGAGCACCTGCCTAGAATCTCTCAGCTGAGGGCCTGGGGGCGATACTTAGTGGTAGAGAACCTGCCTAGAATCCCCCAGCCAGGGGCTGGAGGCATGCCTCCGTGGGTAGAGCCCCTTCCTAGACTCCTCCAGGTAGGGACTGAGGTTTGTGACAGTAGCCAGGGTCAGTTGCAGGGTTGGAGAGAAGCTTGCTGTAAATCAGAAGGAGGGGAGGGGTTGTGATGCAGTGAACATGTGGCCTGGGTTCTAGAGAGGTGCTTTTGGAAACACTTTGGCCAAAGAGAGAGAGGAATTGAAATATGGCCTGTCAGAAGTGAGGCATGAATGGGGGTGGATAATGGAGAATGAGGGTCAGTGGGAGAGAGGAAGGAGAAGAGAGATCAGAATGGAAAATCAGGGGCAGGACTGGGTACCCAAGATCTGCCAGTGATCTCTGAAACCCCTTCTTTATAAAGGGCCTGGAGAGGGGCATGGCTGCCTTATGCTGGGAAGGGTTGCCCTTGGTGTGGAGCCAGACACTTATTGGAAACATCAGAAGGGTAGAGAAAGGAAATTACAACTGGGCCCCTGTGCACAGCTGGTTGGGAAAACTTGTGCACCTACCTGGAGCAGGGCCTCAGGGTTCAGGGCTGTGGTGTCAGAGCCAACAGTATTTGGGTAGATGATGGGAGCCTGCAAAAGCCTAGGGATTCGGCCGAGCCAGGAGTACATACAAGCACGAAACAAGCTCTCCAGCCAGGCATCCTTGGTCCCTCCTTGAAGGAAGGGACAGAGTGACCAGACTTGTGTAGGCTTGAAAATCCTGACTTCTCTCTTGGGGTTTTTTGGGGGGAAGATATCAAAGATCTAAAGAATGAGTATGGTGGTGCACGCCTTTAATCCCAGCACTTGGGAGGCAGAGGCAGGCTCTGTGAGTTCAAGGCCAGCCTGGTCTACATAGTGAGTTTCAGGACAGCTGGGGCTACAGGGAGACCCTGTCTCAAAAAGACCAAAAAAAAAAAAAACCAATGAGCAGGAGTTTGTTAACTAATGAGGGCAGGTGATGGAGATATAGAGGAATGTGGGACAGCCACAGTTCAAAACCAGATGCTGTGTAATCCACAGACTACCAGGTAGTGTCCTGCTTCAGCCAAGTGAGCCCTGAGGGGTGCCAGCACCAGTGGACCAGCCTCACTTGCACCAAGGCTCTCTGCTGTGCCACTGTGGGTCGTGCCTGGGGCCTTCCCTGTGAACTCTGCCCTGCACAGTCGCACTGCTGTCGCCAAGGCTTTGTTCCCAATACAGGGGCCTGCCAAGGTGAGTTGTGGGGTAAGTGGAAGCGAATGGAAGCCCTGGGGAGTGAGGACTGAGTGAGGCCCACCCCCATCGTCTGCATACATGGTTCATCCCTCTGGTGGGCCTCTCACTTGCTGAACTTCATTCCTGTAGCTGTGCTGGGCCAGCAGCTGTCTCAACACTGTGGGCTCCTTTGAATGTCACTGCCCAGCTGGACACCAGCTCAGTGACAGAGGCATTACATGCGAGGGTAGTGTGTCATCCTGTCTCAGGAACTCTCAGATTCCCTTCAAGGAGCAGGAGGGCTTGGGCTGATGAGGGACCTGGCTCTCACCCTATCTGTCTGTGCAGATATAGATGAATGTCTCAGTGTGCCCAGCCTCTGCTCTGGGGGTGACTGTACCAACACAGTGGGGAGCTACATGAGTACCTGTCCCCAAGGCTTTGCCAGCAGCCCGGATGGAGCCCGCTGCCTGGGTGAGGTGGGCCGAGGGGGCTGGAAAAGACCAGGTGGGTGAAAAATGCTTCTTTACCTGCAGCATCACTATGGTCCCTGGCCCCTCTAGCCCTCCAGCACCTATAACCTTCTGCCTCTCTGGATCCCAGTGTCTTCCTCTCTAGCATTCGGCCTCTCCACTCAACAGTCTCTGTGCTCTCTATGGACACCAGTCTGGGAGTCCTTTGATCTTCCCTCCAGCTCTATGTCCTTTAATACTGTGGTCTCCTGGCTTGGTGTCTTGGCACTACTGTTCCTCCATCATCACACACACACACACACACACACACACACACACTATACCTTTTTATCTGTCTGGATCAATGTGTTTGGCTCACTAGCTGCATTCCTCACTATGACACTTTCCACTCCATCTCTGTGTTTCCCCACTGACCCTCTGACCCTCTAGCTTTCATTTCTGTGAACCTCCCTTTTCAACTGGAGCCCTTCTGACCCTCCAGTCTTTTCACCTTTAAATAAATCCTCCATCTCTGCCCACTACCCTCTGTGTCACCACCCCCACATTTCTTAAGAACACTTCTCCCTGCAACTTCATTTTTTTTGGTTTTTGGTTTTTATTTTGTTTTTGTTGTTGTTATTGTTGTTGTTGTTTTGAGGTGGAGAAACTGTGAAGCTTAGAGAGGCAAGATTTGCTTCACTTGATTCAACAAGTCCAGAACAAGGAAATGTCCACACCCAACTCTCCAGACCCAAGGCGGTAGTTGAGGGGCAAGGGTAGGGTGGGAGGCAGGGAGGTCTCTACACCTCCCATACAGACTCCCTTCTGAAGTCCCCCACACTTAGCCTACCAGGAGTGGTTCTACCCCACTTTTAGTTGCTATCCCACTTGAGGTTCAGGCTCTAGACCTTGCTTAGGGTCCAGAAGGCTGCCCAGGAATGTGGAGAGGGTGGAAGTGGGGATGGGCAGAGCTCGGTTTGGAGGTGAGGGAAGGAGGCTTGGCCAAGGTGCGCAGCATCACCTCGGGCCCCTCAGGCTGGGTCTGTACCAAGTAGAGTAGAGAATATTGTATTTGGAGTTTGTCCCAACCACTGTGGCTGACTCCAGACATCTTGAAGCTCTCCACCACTAGGACCTTTTGTAGCTGGTATGGCAGGGTACCTCAATCCATCTTCTGGATTGAGAGAGACAGATCCAGCTACTCATTAGCAAAGGCTGTCTTTGAGCAAAGTCCAGTTGCCTCCAACCAGACTTTGGATCTGGGCCTGGGTTGTTGGTTTGGCTTTTGGTTGGGAGGTTTTATTTTTACTTTTATTTATTTATTATTTACTTACTTATTTTTATTGTCTGTGTAGGAGTGGTTTACCTGCATGTATGTAAGTGTGCTCATGCATGCAATGCCCACAAACCCCAAAAAGGGTATTCCCTGGAACTGGAGTTACAGACAGTTGTAAGTTGCCATGTGGGTGCTGGGAACCGAAACTGGATCCTCTGCTGAGCCATCTTTCTAGCTCCTTAGTCCAGGGTTTTGACTCCCAGCTGAGCTGTTCTTAGACTATGTGATCTTTAGGTAACTATTTGTAAAAAAAAAAAAAATCTGTGCCCCAGTTTCCCCATCTACAAAATGGGGATAATAGCAATGCCAACCTTGAATGATTGTCATGATGACAGGCAAAATAATAACAATGGTAAAGCAGGGGATGTGTCTCAGTTGGAAAAGTGCTTATGTAGTATGCATGGAGCCCCTGAAGTCTGTCCTCAGCACTGCATACAGCAGGTGTGGTGGTGCACACCAGTAATTCCAGCACTCAGAAGGCAGAGGCAGGAGGATCAGGGCCATCCTCAAATACATAGTTAGCTCAAGGCCGGCCTGAGCTACAGGAGACCTTATCTCAAAAAAAAAAAAAAAAAGAATACTAATATATAGATATATAGTAAGATCATTTGTGGAGTGGTTTGTAGATGACTTCTAGTACACAGTGGGTACTCAATACATACTCATAGATATAAAAAGTACCCTGCAAAAGTTGAGGCAGGGTCACACATCATGGCTTGATCACAGTGGATGCTTAAAGTGTTACTGGCAACTGTCATTTCCATTAAAATTTTTGTATTCTCTCTTTCTTCTTTATTAGAAAGGCAGCTGCTTGTCAAATCCCCTGAGTTTAAAGAATCCAATTTCCCACCCTTTCCCAGATCTAGCAGCTGGGTGACCTTGAATGAGAGTGTTGACCTCCTCTTATCTGGGCAGGTCCAGCCCCCTTTAAGGGAGTGCTGTGATGCTGAGTGAAGATCCCTGACACCCCACATGCACACCTGGGAGGCCCCTAGGTGCACAGGTTGGAGTTGTGATGGTAGAAACATTAACATGGTAGACTGCCAGTGGTCTTCCCGGCTGGTGGGAGGGGTTTCTTTACAGAGGGCCACCAGCCAAGATTTGCCAGGATTTCAACCTAAAAATATGCCTGAAAAATCTGATTACTGAGCACCTTCATGGGAGTCCAGAGTATGGTGAGAAGTGGATGACACAGGGAGCTTCTAGATCAATCTTCACAGACACAGTGGCTATCGATGCATACAACTGTCCAGAGAAGCTTCTCAATGCTTCCCTGTGATACCAAGGCCAGTGAGCAAGGACACATGAGTACAGATCTTCACATCCATGCTTGAACTTGTAATGAGAAGCCTCCTCCCCTCTAAGAGGTCTTCCTCGCTGTCGTTGAATACTTACACGTACAGGGAACTTGCTGCCAGTGTCAACTTTATATATTGGAACTCTATTCCAGATGAAGCCCAAATCTACCTACTTAAATGATTTAGAAAACCTGGGAATAAGAGGTGGTATTCGAGGTGCTGGAGACACAATTCAGCACACTGGCTACTCATGCAGAGGGCCCAGGTTTGATTGCTGTCACCCACATGGTGGCTAACAACCTCCAATAACTCCAGTTCCAGGGGATCCAATGCCCTCTTCTGTCCTTTGTGAGCATCACACACAAGTGGTGCACTTGCATACATGCAGGCAAAGCACTCATACACATAAAAATAAAAGTGGGGCTGGAGAGATGGCTCAGTGGTTAAGAGCACTGGCTGCTCTTGCAGAGGACCTGGGTTTGATTCCCAGAACCCACATGGTGTCTAAAAACCATCTACAACTCCAGTTCCAGGGGATCTGATGCCCTATTCTGGCTTCCTCAGGCATTGCATAATACAGGTGCATTTATACACATGCAGGCAATACACTCATAGAGATAAAATAAAAATAATAAGATATTAAAAACATAAAAGTGAATAAATTTTAAAAAGAGGTGGCACTAAGGATTGGCTGTGTGCCAGATTTTCCTTTGTGTGTGCATGGGTGTTCATGTGTGTGCATGTGCGTCTATGTGTGTGCACATGTATTTGTGTGTGCACAAGTGCATGCACACACATGTATGTGTGCAGACCAGAGAACAACATCAGTTGTCATTTTTCAGGCACTGCCCACCTTTTTAAAAAAATTATTTTTATTTGTACTTATGTGTGATATAGCGTATATCGCATGAGTGCAGTACCCACAAAGGCCAGAAGAGGGCATCAGGTCACCTGGAGATAGAGTTACAGGCACTTGTGAGCTGCCCTATGTAGGTGCTGGGAATCAAATGAGTCTCTGGAAGAGCAGCAAGAGCTCTTAGCTGCTGAGCAATCTCTATGCACACACATACTCTCTCTTAAATTTTTTATTTTTAAATTTTTTTATATGTATTGAGTGTTTTGCCTTTGTGTATGTAAGTGTACCTGTGGCTACCAAGGGGTATCCACAGGACCTGAATGGATTATCTTAGAACTGAGTTAATAACCAGGGGACTTGTATGATTTCTTCACACACACACACACACACACACACACACACACACACACACGAGTGCCAAAGGCTGCTCTGCTTTGATTCTTATACTCATTAGAGCTACAGCTGAATGTTTACAGAACATAGTGGCTATGTTCTGTAAACATATATGTTTACATATAGTGGCTAGACTAACAGCAAGATAACATTATCTTCATAGTATGACTTCTTGGGAGAGCAACATGTCTCCTGAGAAACTAGGGGAGTACCGGCATTCTGGGGACATCTCAACAAGCATTCTTGCATAAACTTTCTCATGAGACAAGGCTCTCCAGACATACACGATCAAGGTACAACTTATTTACCAAACATACTTTTAAAGCCATAGGAACACTATTTCACAGTACCATCAGTACCATATATGCACAATACCCACCAAGGCCAGAAGAGGGCATCAAATCCCCTGGAACTGGAGTTATGGATGATTGTTAGCCACCATGTGGGTGTTAGGAACTGAACCCCAGATTCTCTGCAAAATCAGCAAGTGCTCTTAACCATTCAGCCATCTCTCCAGGCCCCTCAGTTTTGAGTCAGGGTCACTCACTGGCATCAAATTTGCAAAATAGCCTAAGCTGACTGGCCAGTGAGCCTGCCTCCATCTCCTCTGTGCCAGGACTACAAACACACATCCCCACCATTTTTTTGTTTTTTGTTTGCTTTTATTTTTATTTTTGTTTTATTTTTATTTTTGCTTCTGGGGATCAAACTCAGGTCCTTATGCTTGCAAGGTATGCACTTTACTAAGCTATCTGGCCAGCTCAATGCCAGATTTTTCTTCTAAACGACACTCTTCTGAGGTGCTATGGATGCTTGGAGCACCCTCATTTACAGATGGGGAAACAAAGGCAGAACAGGCAAGGAGAGCTGTTCTACAGCTAGTGCAGGTGCCACTTGGGTTTGAATCCAGGTTTGGAAACTGATGCAGACTCCCAGGTCCTATCCTGTGCTCACCAGCCCCACTCTACATCCTGTTATAGATTACAGAGTAGGTATCTGCTTCTCTGTGCTAATCGGGGATCGCTGTGCTGCAGACCTTGCTGGCCACTACACCCACAGACAGTGGTGCTCTGTGATAATGGCAGGTGCTGGATAGCTGGTCCCACTCCAGAGCTGTGTCCTGCAAAGGGTTCTGGTGAGTGACAGCTTGAGCTTATAGATAGAGGGGCATGGGTGGGATCAAGGGCCTGGCTTCAAACTCTGTGGAGTTTTTTCCTTTTTAAATAAATTCCGGGGGGAGGGTGATTTATTTTATGTGTATAAATGTTTTGCCTGCATGTATTTAAGTGCATGGGCATGTGATGCCCATGGAGGCCAGAAAAGAGTGTCATGTCCCTTAGAATTGGAGTTACAGGCGATTGTTAGCTGCCATGTGGGTGCTAGGAATCAAACTGGTTCTTCCTTGCTCTTAACCACTGAGCCATCTCTCCAGGCCCAAAACTCTTCTTATATCATCATCATCATCATCACTGTTATGATTACCAGGGCGGGGGGTCATGCATGTGGGTCAGTACAACTGTGGAATCTTTTTGCTCCTTCCTGAGTTCCATGAATTGAACTCCGGTCTTGAGGCTTGCAGAGCATGTGCCTTTGTTCACTGACTTTCAATCTCTGTTCCTTGCAGATGAATTCCTGCACCTGTGTACCCAGGGGTTCCCACTGCTGCCTGTGTATCCAGGCCCCTTCCCTGGACTCCCAGATGTTGGATCCAATGGCCTGGGACCAGCACAACAGAACACCCCCAGTTCCAAGAGACTTAAAGTCCCCAACCTGGGCTCTGGCAACTCCAACTTTGGTGAGCCCTGGCCCTGTTGGGAAGGAGTGTCTAAAACCAGGAAGTGGGCCTGGGTCTGGAGAAAGGGCCCTGGACAAGGGATGAATCTTCTCTTTGACAGAGTCAGGGCTTTGAATCAGTGATCTCAAGATAAAACTATAGTTGGCATCATGTAGTTTGAACTAATCTTAGAAAATATCTTAGAAAATTATATCTGTACTGAGCATAAACCAATTTTTTTCATTGCCTTATAAGCGGCACAGTATAAAAAGTATTTGCAGGGGCTGGAGAGATGGCCCAATGGATAAGAACACTTGCTACTCTTCCAAAAGACTCAAGTTCTGTTCCCAGCACCCACTTCAAGAGGCTTTCAACTGCCTATAACTTCAGTTTCATGGGGTCCAGCGTCCTCTTCTAGCCTCCATAGGCAACTGCATTTACATGCACATAGACACACGTATACACTTAAATGAAAATAAATCTTTCAAAAACCTGTTTGCACATATGTGCACACACACAAATGTACATACACACACAAAGAAAGAAGAAAAATAGCATAGTACTAATATTGCAGAGTTTTAAAACAATTTTATGTGCATGAATGTTTTGCCTGCATGTATGTAAGTGCATGCAGTGCCCACAGAGGCCAGAAGAGGGCACTGGAGCCCCTGGAACTGGAGTTATAGATGGTTGTTAGCTGCCACATGGGTGCTGGGAACCAAATCCAGGTCCTCTACAAGAGCAGCCAGTGCTCTTAACCACTGAGCCATCTCTCCAGTCCCCAAAATTTAGTTTAATTTAAAGAAAAACAAAACAAGATGGATGGCTCCTGAGGAAGGACACACAAGGTTGACCTCTGGCCTCCACATATTCACACAAGTGCACTGGCACACACATGGGAACACACAGTCTTCTGCACATACATACATATGCACACCAAAAAAAATGAGTCTGTGGGGGGCATTTCACACTCAGACCCTAACAAGGAGTCTTACTCCACAATGAGGAGCTACACCAAACATGAGGGTCTAGAGTGGGTGAGTGTCTGAATAAGCTGGCTAGGACATGGGGATGGCATCCAATCCAGGAAAATCTTAGCCTCTGGAGGTGTCAGAACCTAGAGCCAAAACTGTAGCTCTGGTTGGGGGAAGGGCTGCCAATGCTTAGGTGCCCCTTTTGCCCACCCCCTGCAGGTACAGTCACTCTGAACCAAACTATTGACATCTGTCGCCACTTCACCGTCCTGCGTCTCAATGGCCATTGCCTGCCCACCCCTTCCAGCTACCACTATGAATGCAATGTGGGCTACACCCAGGATGTGAATGGAGAGTGTATTGGTAAGTCACAAGTGGGTGGAACTAGGTCGGCACCACCCTGTTGGACCATAGCTCAGGGTCTTCTGCATGCAGATGTGAATGAATGCACCAGCAGCCCCTGTCACCATGGTCACTGTGTCAACACTCCTGGCTCCTACCACTGCCAGTGTCATAAGGGCTTCCAGGCCACGCTCACCAAGCAAACATGTGTAGGTATGGCCATCTATCCATCATCTACCTATTCATGTACCCACCTACACATCCACCTGTTCACCCACTCACCAATCCATTCATCCATTCATCTATCTATCCATCCATCCATTTGTCCACCTACCCATCCATCCTTCCACCCATCCACCCACCCATACATCCATCTACCTATTCATCTACCTATCCACATACCCATTCAACCATCCATCCACCCATCTGTCCATCCACTCATCCATCTACCTATTCATCCATTCACCCACCCATCCATCCATTCATTCGTATACTCACCCATAAACCACTCATCCATCCACACATCCATCAACACATCTACTCACTCATATAACCATCCATCTGTTCATACATCCACCCATTTACCCATCTACCCATCCATCCATCCACTCATCTATCTACCATCCATTCACACATCCACCCATTTACGCATCTACCCATCCATCCATCCACTCATCCACCTACCATCCATTCACACATCCACCTATTTACCCATCTACCCATCCATCCATCCATCCATCCATTCATCTATCTATCCATCCATCTACTCATCCACCTACACATCCACCCACTCATCCATCCACCCCTATGTCCACCTGCCCACCCATCTATCCACTCACCCATCCAACCATCCATCCAAAAATGAAGACAGTTGGGAGAGGGAATCTGGACTATACTTCCTGACCACCTGCCTGACTTCCTCCCCCAGATGTAGATGAGTGCATCATCCATGGCAGCCTTTGCCACATGGGCCACTGTGTCAACACAGAGGGCAGCTTTCAGTGTGTGTGCAATGCATACTTTGATCTCAGCCTAGATGGCAGGAGATGCATGGGTGAGTTGAAGCTGGATGGTGAGTAGGGGATTTGTCACCAGAGTTCTCTCTGGTCGCTTGTGCTATCAGGAAAACCATATAACATATCTTTATGTGCATTTATTATTATTGTCAGGGGGAGGGAAGTGATTTACAAAGAAATGAGCACCCAGTGCCTAGCTCCATGCCACTCAGCTCCACGTTGCACAGCTCTGCATCACGACTCAGAGCCCGCCATATCAGATCACTCCCAAGGCATGCCCATAGTCACTGCTACCTTTTGCCCACACCTCAGGTGCCAGCAGTCTCTTCCCAGGTCCATAAGTGCTGGGCCATTCTGTCCTTGAGTAGACCCAGCTGCTGCACATTCCCCACACCTGCTGCCATACGTTCCTGGCTCGTGGCTCCCATCCCAAGATGGCACCACGAGACCCTCCTTCCGTGGCTAACTCTCCACAGTCAATTCTCCACAGCAGGCCCCACCCCTTGGAGGAACTAGAACCCCTGGGGAACACACTCCACCCCTTTCCTCCACCCTAACAATCTTTCCACCAATCTTCCGCTAAGGTCCCTGAGCCTTGTAGGGGATGACAGATGTATGGCGATCTCTCTTGTATCATCACAAGATAGTGACTTCTTGGACCTCCCCATTATTTGTCTTTAAGCCATGGCCATTAATCTATCTCAATCGTGTTTCTTCTACTATAAAAACAAATGGAAGGAAGTAGACACATTTAAACAAACATGAATGTAAATACAAATACCTAGAAGATATCCCAGTAGGTGTACTATATTCATTAAACAGTATACTTGTGATGGCTTCCTCTCTAGGGCCTGTAGCCTTTCTCAACACAAGGCATTGGCCTGGTCTACAGCACCAGATGTGTGTTCCACCCCTAGGAGCAGGCCTTATCCAATTAGAAATTTGTCAGTTGTACATATGTTGGTCAAGCCATTATTGCACTTGCAGGTATTGCTTGGCATGTCCATAGTGTGTAACACGTGGGGTATATCATTGAGTAGAATCATAGGGGATCCTTTCTTCCCCAACCATCTGCATAGTGCCTTCTGGTAATATGAACATCATCCAACCAGTGGCATGGAGATTTTTGGCTTAGCCTCAGTTACATCTCTTCTTCCTGCCCTGCACTCACAACATGCAGTGTCTTCAGCAACATGGTCTTACTGACCTTTCTAGTGTACAACCGATATTAATGGCAATAGCCTTGGTGAATTTGAGGACCTCTAGGATCTCTCTGCCCAACAGCTTATAGGGGGGCAACCCACCCCAGGTACTGTAGATTTTTTTTAATGGTTGTATAATTTGGGAGTCTCTGTTTTCATCTTACCCAACCATAAAACTCCCAAGAACCTTACAGCGATAGCTGGCCTTTGCTTCTTCAGGTATCTTT
>NW_008360054.1:445210-504579 GCF_000622305.1 Nannospalax galili | reverse complement strand
AAAGCCTCTCTCACTTTACAAAGATCCTGTCCCATTAAAGAGCTTAGTAAAGCCATTAAAGCCCCATACCATTCTTGAGGTCCCAGTTGAATTAAGCTTTCCTTCATATCTCTGGTGAACACAGTCTTATCTGGCCCAGTGAACTGGACATCATATATTGCTTTTCTCATACCTAGTTCTCTCGTAATGCTTGTCCCTCCCTTATCATCCTCCAGCCCCTGCTAATCATGTTAGTCATCCTTGGTAACAACCAGGTGTCTTTAATGCCTTCAACCAGCCATCCTATTAAGGATTGCTCGCCCCCCTGCATTGGCTAGGTTGAACAGCCTATATTGTAAGGATGGATGGGTGGTTATATAACTCAGCTGTGAAGCTTCTGAAGGACTTAGACTGACGTCATTTGTGCCCATGTCCCATACTCTCACAAGCCTGGTGACTAGGGGCTCTCTGCTTTCTTGTAAGTTTTTTCCTGGTTTTAACAGTTCTAGTATGGAATATTTCCTAGCTACAGCACTGTTAGCCTTTTTTTCCTTTTGTATCAAAGGTTGAATCTGAGGGGCAGCTTTAGCTACTTTTATTTTTGGGTCATTTTCCTTTTTACTAGTATCTGTCTCTTTCTCTGAGTCCTTGGACCTTACACAAGTTAAAGTGTCCCGCTTTTTTTTTTCTTCTCAAGCTCTGCAGCTGGGTCTGCCAGGATCTCCCCAGCCCTTTCAGCTTCCCCTGCTGGTGACACACCTTTTATTATGCAAAGTGGCCACGCCCCCTCTCTGGGTTCTCCATTTGGGTCCAAAGCAGGTACAAGTTTTTCTAGCCTTTGGGTAACCTTTAACAAATCTTCACATACCCACAACATATCCCACATTTACAACATAGCTGTGACCCACGCTTCTGCGTGGCTGGCCTCTCTTTAGTTACAGATTTTATAATCCATTGTATAACCCATGTGACTACCGCTAACCCCCTTTAAGTGTATGGGTTTTGATTGGCTTCTCTCCTGGGTTCCAAGCAGCTGCTCCTGGATTTGGGAATCAGAACTCAGCTGACCTGCCACAGAGAGAGCAGGAACAGCACTGCTTTCCCAGACCCACATCCGCAAGGCTGTGGTTCATTTATCGGGGCCAGAGTAAGCCACTTTTGTTGCCACAGTTCTCTCTGGGTCTCTTGGGCTGTCAAGCAAACCATATAACATATCTTTATGTGCATTTATTATTATCATGGGAGAGGGAGGGGAGTGACTTACAAAGAAACGAGCATCCAGTGCCTAGCTCTGCACTACTCAGTTCTACACTGCACAGCTCTGCACTGCAGCTCAGAGCCTGCCTTGCCAGATTGCTCCTGCAGCACGCCAGCAGTCTAGCCCCAGGTCCATAAGTGCCAGGCCATTCTGTCCTTGAGTATGCCTCGCTGCTGCACGCTCCCCACTCCCACCGCTGTGCGTTCCTGGCAGCTCGTGGCTCCCATCCCAAGATGGCACCACAAGCCCTCCTTGCAGTTTCCAGGGCTAACTCTCCACAGTCAATTCTCCACAGCAGGCCCACCCCTTGGAGGAACCAGAACCCCTGGGGAACACTTCTGACTCCACTAGCCACCTTTGACAACTACCTAGAATCTTTACTCCTATTCTTATTACCCACTACCCTTCCTACACTGTCTCTTCTTCTCACTTCTGTAAGCTGAGCTCTTCTTGTCCATCTTTCATCTTCATACATACCTTCCTTGCCTCCTTGAATTAGTTTCATAAGCTGCAAGAAGGGGCCTTTAAGCAAGACCATGTGCTCTACTGGCCATCCCTGAGCCTGAATTAGGGTGGTTCTCCTGTCCCAGAGCAGCCCAGAGCAGCCTGGCTGAGCAAAGCATGGAATCAGCACTGTGGAGAGTGCCTGGGAGATGGGGAGTTGTAGGAGCCAGACCCCCTGCACTCTTCTTGTCACCTTCTTTGAGGAGATCTGCCCAAAGATCTCATATATGGACAGAGCTTACCATTTCTATAGTCGTTTCTTTTGAGATGGTATCTCCTTGAAGCCCAGCTGACCTGAAACTTGAAATGTAGACTAGGCTGTCATTGATCTCATGGAGATCTACCTGCCTCTGCCTCTGCCTCCTGGGTGCTGGAATTAAAGACATGTGTCAGCACACCAGGCTACAAAACAAATCTTTCAAAACTTCCTTAATGTGTAATTCACATGCCATAAAATTTACAATTTAAAGCATACAAGTTTAGAACATTAGGAGTTCTGGGTCATTCTCAGCTACATGATGAGTTTGAGGTCAGCCTCATGAAACTGTCTCAGAAGGAAAAAAACAGGGGCTGGAAAGATGGTTCACTCACTGCTTTTGCAGAGGACCCAGATTTATAACTCAGCACCCACATGACAGCTAACAACCATCAGTAATTCCAACTCCAGGGAATCTGATACCCTCTTCTGCCCTCCACAGGCATTGCACACACCGGTGCACTTACCTGTATACAGGAAAAGCACTCATACACATAAAGTTTAAAAAGAAAAAGAGGAACTGGAGAAATGGCTTAAGAGCACTGGCTGTTCTTGCAGGGGACCTGGGTTTGGTTCCCAGATCCATATCATTAGCTCCACTTCGAGGGGATCCAATGTTCTCTTCTGACCTCCATTGACCTTTCACAACACAGGTACACTGACATGCGTGAGGCAATACACTCATACACATAAAATAAAAATAATAAAATATTTTTTAAAAGGAAAAGATAAAAATAAGGGTGGTGAGGCAGGTGGATCTCTGTGAGTTCAAGGCCAGCCTGGTCTACATAGTGAGTCCCAGGACAGCTTGGGCTACAGGGAGACCCTGTCTCAAAAAGACCAAAACAATAAATAAATAAGGATGGAGGTAATGGGAAAACAGCTCAGCAGCTAAGAGTTTTTGCTATACAAGCAGGAGGACCTGAATTCGAATCCCCAGCACCCAACTCAAAAATTGGGTATGGCTGCACATGCCTGTAACCCTAGCATTGTTGGGGAGGACAGGCAGAAACAGGAGAATGTATGGGAATTGCTGGCTGCCTGCCTAGCTCCAGGTTCAGTGACAGACCCTGTTTCAAAGGCATAAGGCAGAGAAAGATAAAACAGACACCTGATATCCTTGTCTTGCCTCTTCATGCACACACACACACAGACACACACACACACAGAGACAGACAGACAGACAGACAGACAGACACACACACACACACACTACACTTTTATATAAAAACTGAAGGCCAGCCGGCATGGTGGTGCATGCCTTTAATCCCAGAAAAGGCAAGTGGATCTCTGAGAGTTCGAGTCCAGCCTGATCTACATAGTGAGTGCCAGGCCAGCTGGGGGCTACAGGGAGACCCTGTCTCAAAAAGACCGAAATCAAAACAAAACAAAACAAATAAAAACAAAGACAAAAGCTGAAGGCCCTAGGCCTTAGTGCTTCTTTCAGAGTCTGTCCTTCTGCCCTGCCCTAAGCACCAGACCCATCTATTTTTTATCTCTGGGATCTGCCTATTTGGAATATTTCCAATAAATAGAATCTTATAGTATGTGGTCTTTCACATCTGTCATCTTTCACTAAGCATGAGGTCTTCAAGTTTATCTATGTGGTAGTGTCTGTCAGTGTACATTTCTTTGTTTGCTTGCTTGCTTTTTTGAGACAGGGTCTCACTATGTAGCCCAGGCTGGCCTTGAACTAGTGTTCGGCTTCAGCCTTCCCAATGCTGGGATGACAGGGATGCACCACCGTGCCTGACCTTGCTTTGTTCCTTTTTGTGTAGATAGGTTACATTTTGTGGATCTGTTTATCCACTGATGAACACTTGAAATGTTTGTATTTTCTGTCAGAGATATGACATTCATGTGCAGATTATTTGGGGGGGTATGCATACACCCATGTGTGATGCAGAAACCAAAGGTGTCAGGTGTCCTGCTCTCTTACTCTCCACCTTATTCCCTGGAAACACAGTTTCTCACTGAACCTCGAACTAGGCTTGAGGCTGATAAACCCCGGCGATCCTGTGGTCTCCACTCCCCACAGTGCTGGGGTTACGGGCACACACAGCCACACTTGGCTTTTTGCGTATGTGCTTGGGATTCAAACTTGGGTCCTCATGCATGTGCAGCAAGTGCTCTTACCCTCTGAGCCATCTCCTAGGCCCCATGTGCAGATTTTTATGTAGGAGTGTCATGGATTTTTTTCCCTGTGTGTGCTTCCTGTTAGTACTTACAATGTACACTTTGGAAAAAAGGTCATGTCTTCACACACTACTACCTGCCTTTGAACTAGATGACTTCTTAGCTGACTTGCCCCTCCCTCAGATTTGGGGGGCGGATTGTTGTTTTTATTTATTATTATTATTATTATTATTATTATTATTACTATTTTGAGAAAGGGTCTCCCTGTAGCCCCAGCTGGCCTGTAGAGCAGGCTGATCTCAGTCTCAGAGATCTGCCTGCCTCTGCCTCCAGAGTACTGGCTTTTGGTTCTTTTATTTGAGCAAAATGTAGCATTTTCACCATTTGTAACTAAATAATTTGGTAGCGCTTAAGTAGATTCCCAGTATTGTGCAAACACTTCCTTATTTACTCAGTTTTTTAAATCTTTCTGTGGGGAGGGGCGCATACATGCATGGCATACATGTGGAGGTCAGTGAACGACCCCAGGTGTCAATCTTTGTCCTTCCCTCCACCTGATGAGGCAGGGTCTCCTGTGAGCTGCTGCACACAGCAGGCTAGCAAGCCTGCTAGCCTCCAGGGGTTCTGTCTTCACCTCCCAGCTCAGCATAGGAGCGCATTGCCGTGTCCAGTTGTCCCTGGGGTCTAGGGATCCAAACTCACTTTTTCACACTTGTGCAGCAAGTGCTTTACCCATTGAGCCATCTCCTCATCCCTCATTAACTCTGTTTTTGTTGCATTTTTATCATGGTACAGTATACATATCAAAATTTACCATTTTACCCTTTAAAAATGTTCTATTTTGTCGGGCGTGGTGGCACACGCCTTTAATCCCAGCACTTGGGAGGCAGAGGCAGGTGGACCTTTGTGAGTTCAAGGCCAGTCTGGTCTACATAGTGAGTTCCAGGACAGCTGGGGCTACAGGGAGACCCTGTCTCAAAAAGACAAAACAAAAGTTTTATTTTTTATTTTTTTATGTGTATGAGTGTTTTGCTTACATGTATGTAAGTGTACCATATGCATACAATGCCTGCAGAGGCCAGAAGAGATCCCCTAGAACTGGAGTTATGGGTCATTGTTAACTGCCATTTGGGTGTTGGGAACTGAACCCAGGTCCTCTGCAAGAAAATCAAGTGCTCTTAACCACTGAGCCATCTCTCTAGCCCCTCTTTTAGCCCTTTTTAAATTGTTTGCATTGCTAGAGATTAAACCCAGGCCTTGTGCAGGCTAGGCAAGAACTTTACTGCTGAGCTGAATTTCCAGTGCCCATTTCAACCTTTTGTTTTCTTCAAAGAGAAGACCTTATGTCTCCTGACTGTCCTCAAACTCAATACGTAGACAAGGACGACCTTGAACTTCTGATTCTCCTGCTTCCACTTCCCAAGTTCTGGGATTACAGGCATGTACCACAGCATCCAGTTTATGCAGTGCTGGTGTTGGAAATCAGGACTTTCTGCATGCTAGGCAAGAGCTCTAACTCAACTACATTCCCAGCCCTGCTTTAGCCATTTCCAAATGAGCAATTCAGTGGCATTTACTGTATTCCTAATGCTGTGCAATCACTGTGCCATTTATTCAACTTTGAGGAAGTGTTTATGGAATGCTTACTGTATACCAGGACCCAAGGTGTCACTTGAGCAAGGCAGCCTCTGCCATCATGGCCAGGGAAGCTCGTGTCCCAACAGACAGACTAACATAGAGTCAGCTGCCTATTTTTGTGGGATCTACATCCTCAGAGGCTAGCAGCCTCAGATCAATACTATTCTGAAAAAATAAAAGTATCTGTCCTGAACATATAGTCTTTTTTAGTCATTACTCCATAAGCAGAGTAGAAGAACAAATATTCATACAACATTGACACTGTATTATCTATTATAAGTCATCTAGAGAGATGGTTTTAACAGTCTATGGAGGGCTGAGGAGATGGCTCAGTCAGTAGAGCTCCTGCCACACAAATATGAGGACTTGAGTTCAAATCCCCAGCATATACATCAAAAAAAGTCAGGCATGGTTATTTGTGCCTGTAATCCTAATGCTTGAGAGGTGGACACAAGAGAATCCCCAGATCTCACTGGCCAACCAATTTAGAGTCATCAGCAACTTCCAGGTTCAGTGAGAGACCTTACCTCAAAAAAAATAATGTGGAGTGGGGGACTGGAGCAATGACTCAGCAGTTAAGGGCACTGATAGCTCTTGCAGAGGACCTAGGTACAGTTCCCAGCACCTACATGGTGGCTAACAACCATTCTTAACTCCAGTTCCAGAGATCCAACACCCTTTTCTGGTCTCTGTGGGCATTGCACAACATAAGCACACTTACATACATGCAGGCAAAATACTCATACAAAGAAAGAAAGAAAGAAAGAAAGAAAGAAAGAAAGAAAGAAAGAAAGAAAGAAAGAAAGAAAGAAAGAAAGAAAGAAAGAAAGAAAGAAAGAAAGAAAGAAAGAAAGAAAGAAAGAAAGAAAGAAAGAAAGAAAGAAAGAAAGAAAGAAAGACTTTAAATTAAAACTGATCAGAAGGGACAAAGAGGGCCACTTCATTTTGCAAAAAAACAATGAATCAAGAAGTTATTACAGTCCTGAACATATATTCACCAAACTCTGGTGCACCCAACTTCATAAAAACAACAGTACAGGACTTTAAGACACAGATTAACCCCAACTCAGTAATAGTAGGGGACTTCAATATGTCACTTTCTCTATTAGACAAGTCAACTGGACAAAGAATAAACAGAGAGACATCTGAATTCAATGATACCATACATCAAATGGACCTAACAGACATCTTTCAAATATGCCACACAAGCCCCAAAGAATATGCTTTCTACTCAGCTCCCCATGGAACTTTTTCAAAAATTGACTACATACTACTGGGCCACAAAAAAACCCTCAACAAATATGAAAGAAAGAAAGAGAGAAAGAAAGAGAAAGAAAGAAAGAAAGAAAGAAAGAAAGAAAGAAAGAAAGAAAGAAAGAAAGAAAAAGAAAGATAGATGTTGGGGAACCTGCTGCTAGGGTTGCAGTCCTCCATGTCGTGATAGCTCTAAGGGGTTCAGCGCTATATGGAAGGACTCCGCTTCTCAGCAGGGGGCCTCCTGCTCTCTGCCTGACTTACCTGGAAAGTGCCACCAAGCATGAATGCCTGACCTTATTTGGAACATGACCTTTGGCATAGTTACCTGGAGTAAAAACTACCCCCAGGTTTTTTCTATATGATAATTAGGCATTGCCCGATAGTCGGATGATAGGATCCTGCTACCACATGTAAATAAAGCATACTCTGAGCACCTATCAGCTGAAGCATTGGCTGCTGCCTCCACACTCTATTTTCCTTAACCCCCACTGAATAAACAGAGCTGATTCACTGAGTCTGGAGCTGTTTGTATCACTGAACCTGCCTCCCCGAAAGGGCTTTCTTCCGTCAGTGCTCACCGGCCGTCCTGACCCCGTTCATCGTTTCTGCTCCCTTTGTCCTCATGGACCAGTGGCCAACGACCCACGAGGAAAGGGAGAGACCCCACAGAAAGAGGAGAGTAATCCAAGAAGACATCTGATGTTGACCTGTGGCCTCCACACAAATGCACACACACACACGTGCACACACACAAGCAGTTTATGGAAGGGGGCCAAAAAGGCAGCACACACTTATAAGCCCAACACTTGACAGGCTGACAAAAGACTGTGAATTAAAGGCCAGCCTGGGCTACCGAGTAGAATTCTGTCTCAAAAAAAAAAAAAAAATCAAGGGCTAGAGCTGGAGAGATGGCTCTAGTCAGTAGTGTTTGCTACTCTTACAGAGCACCCTCAGTTCAATTCCCAGCACCCACATCAGATGACTCACAACTGCCTGAAACTCCATCTCCAGGGGGAACTGATGCTCTCTTCTGGTCTCTCTGGGCAGCTGCACAAAGTTCACATACTCACACACACATACACACATACATAATTTTAATTTTTATGTGTATGAGTGTTTTGCCTGCATGTATGTAAGTGCATCCATGTGTGCAGTGCCTGTGGAGGCCAGAAGAGGGCATCAGATACCCCTGGAACTGGAGCTACAGACAGTTGTTAGCTACCATGTGGGTACTGGGAACTGAACCCAGATCCTCTGCAAAAGTAGCCTGTGCTTAACCACTGAGCCATCTCTCTGGCCCCCATAATTTTAAAAATTAAATAAATCTTTTTTTTTAAGGTTGTGACTTTAATTCAGTGGTGGAACACTTGCCTAGCATGCACAAGGCCCTGAATAATGATAATAACAAAGACTATGGGAACATATGTGTAGATATCATTTTATAAAAGGGGCTTGAGCATCCTTGAATATTGTCCTACAAAAGGCCTGTAATTCAGTGCCTTACAGTTACACAGAGACAGTTATACAAACAGAGATAATTATAGATAGCTGTACCCTGGAGAGGGGTACAGCGTCACAGGCTCAGCTGGGGCAGGGCTGCCCCTCTTCCTAGACACAGCCTTCCCTTCTCCCTGTGTCTCCAGATCACAATGAGTGTGCCACTGGCACTACATGCCTGAATGATCTGTGCATCAGTGAGAATGGGAGCTTCACATGTCTATGAAAACCCAGCTTCATGCTGGGCCCTGGTGGCAGCTCCTATGTGGGTGATAAAGACAGGAAGCTGGAGCCTGAATTTTGGAAGGTGATGGGAAGAGGAAGGAAGAGGAGCAGCATGGGGGGAGAATAGAGGAAGGAATGAGGAGAAAGTGTGAGAAAAAAGATGGAGGGAAAAGAGAATGGGGAAGGAGAAAAAGAGATGGCAGGAGGAGGAAAGGGAGGAGAGACATGGAAAAGGAGGGCTAGGGAAGGCTCAGGTGGTAAAATGCTTGCTGCAAAGCATGAGGACCTGAGTTCGATCCCCAGAACCCATGTAAAAATTTGGCATGGTGACACATGCTTGTAGTCCCTGTGTTGGGGAGCTAGAGACAGGCAGATTCCTGAAGCCGACTTGCCAGTCAGCCTAGCCTACTTGACAAGCTCTACGCCAGTAGAGTCTCTGTTCTAAAAAAATTAAGGGTGGGTGGGCTAAGGAGGTGACTCAGTGGGTAAGAGTACTTGCTGTTCAAGCATGAGAACCTGAGTTCGAATCCCAGCACCCGTATAAAAAGCCAGGTGTGGCAGCATGTACCTGTAACCCCAGTGCTGTGGGGGACAGAGACAGGACAATCACTGGGACTTGCTGACTTCCAGCCTAGTTCCAGATTCAGTGGGAGAACTTCTCTCAGAGGAATAAGGTAAAGAGAGATGGAGCAGGACATCTCACATCTTCTGGCCTCAGTGAGCATGCACACTGTGGACACACACACACGCACATGCACACACGTGTGTATATGTCACATATATATGCCACACTAACAGGCATTCAAAAGTGGGGGAGTGGAGAGTTGGAATATGGCTGAAGAAGAACACTGAGGTTGACATCTGGCCTCCACACACAGGTCCACAAACCAAAAGAAAAGAGCTGGAGTGCAGGCTGAGCGGTTAAGAGCACTGGCTGTTCTTGCAGACTAACAAGGTTCAGTTCCCAGCAACCACATGACAGCTAACAACCATCTGTAACTCCAGTTCCAAGGGATCTGATGCCCTCTTCCGATGACCGAAGGCATTGCAAGACACTGGTACACTTACACACATGCAGACAAAACACTCATACACATAAAATTAAATAGTAATGATAAGATTCAAAAGGAAAGACTTAGGAGACAGGATCTGCAGAAAGAGGAAGAGATGGTCAGGGAAAATGAAGGGGCTGTTGGAGAGGGAACGAGATGAGGGGAACCAGCTGGTACCACCCCAGCGTGTCCCTCTCATCTCGGACATAGATCAGTGCCAGACCGCAGGCATCTGAGTGAATGGCCACTGTGCCAACACCGAGGGGGTCCTTCCTCTGCCAGTGCCCTGGAGGGATGGTGGTGGGTGCAGGTGGCTCTGTGTGCACAGACACCCATATGCATAGCATGTGTTATGGGGCTATAGAGAAGGGCTCCTGTACCCACCCCTTCCCTGGCATTGTCACGAGATCTGAATGCTGTGCCAGTTCAGAGCATGGCTCTGGAGTTCCCTGACAGCCCTGTCCAACCAAGAACTCTGATGAGCATCCTCCTACCTGCTCCCCATCCACATCCTCAGCTCTGAGCTCCTTTGTTGATTCATCCTCCTTGGAGAAGGAAGTCCTTTTATTGGGGGCTCTTCCTAAGAAGAGACTAAAGGGGATTGTCCTCCTCTAAACCCTGGGGAAGTGGGGAGGGCACATCTGAGCCCCAGACTCTTGCCTGGGACCAATATGCAATGGCTGAGGGCATGGCTTAGGTTCTACAGTGGACAGTCACCCTGACTCACCATGCTGGGCTCTTCACCATCCACAGCTGAGTTCCAGACACTCTGCATCATTGGACTTGGCATCACCACAGATGGGTGAGGTGAGTGTCCTAGGTAGCTTTCTATTTCTGTGGTAAAACACTGACCAAACGCAACTTGGGGAGTAAAGGGTTATTTCAGGTTATGTTTCCAGGTCACAATCTACCATTGAGGGAAGTCAGAGCAGGAGCTCAAGCAGGAAGCTGGAGGCAGAAACCATGGAAGATGCTGCTGACTGGCTCACTCCCTGGCTCATGCTCAGCTATTGCTTATAACAGCCCAGGCCCTCCTGCCTAGGGATGGCAACATCCACAGTAGGCTGGGCCCTCCCAATCATCAATTAAAACAGCCCCTCACAGACAGGACCATAAGCCAATATGATTGAGGAAATTCTCCAACTGAGGTTCCCTTTTCCCAGGTGACTCTAGATGTGTCAAGTTAACAATACAAGCTCATCAGGACATAGGATTCCCTAAAATACCGAAATCCTCAGATGTTCAAGTCCCTTATATAAAATGGCATAGAGAGCTAGAGAGATGTTTCAGTGAGTAAAGCACTTGCTTTGTAAGCATGAGGACCAGAGTTCAGATCTCCAGAATCTACATAAATACTAGGTGGGCATGGTGGTCTACCTGTAATTCCAGCCTCAGAAGGCAAGCTGGCTAGTGAGATTAGCCATATTACAGAGCTCTGGGTTTGACTGAGAGATCCTGCCTCAATGAATAAGATGGAAGAGTGATCAAGGATGATCCTGACATCAACCTCATCCTCCACATGCACACACACACATACATGCACCCATATACACATTCCCACACAATACAAACATGCATATCACACACACACACACACACATTAAAATGGAAAAAAATAGGGACTAAGATGATTCAGTGGTTAAGAGCACTGGCTGCTGTTGTAGAAGACCTGGGTTTGGTTCCCAGCACCCACACGGCAGCTAACAACCATTCATAACTTCAATTCCATGGAATTTGCCTATGTGGGCATTGCATGCATGGTTGCACTTACATACATGCAGGAAAAACACATATGATATAAAAGTAATTAAAGAAAACTTTCAATGGAAAAATGTATAGAATTTGTGTAGAACCTGTGCACATATTTCCAGATACTTGATTAACTCTAGCTTACTTTGAACCTAACACAAAGGAAATGCTATATGAATAATCATTGTAATGCTTGTAATGTTTAGAATATAATGAAAGCATGGAAAGGTCTGTGTATGTTCAGTACACACAATTTTTTTAGTATTTTAGTGAGAGAGAGAGAGAGAGAGAGAGAGAGAGAGAGAGAGAGAGAGAGAATATGATGTGTGTGGTATATGCATGCACCCATGCCCTTGAGGAGGTCAGAAGAGGCTGTCAGGTGTCCTGCTCAGTCTCTCTTCACCTTATTCCCTTCAGACAGGGTCTCTCTTACTGAACTTGGAGCTAGGATGGCAACCAGAAAATCCCAGTGACCCTCCACCTCCCACAGTGTTACAGGCACTCATGCAGCCACACCTGACTTTTTTGTGTTTATGAGTGTTTTGCCTGCATGAATATAAATATACCACGTGCATGCAGTGCCCACAGAGGCCAGAAGAGGGTGTCAGATCTGGAGTTACTGATGGTTGTTAGCTGCCATGTGGGTGCTGGAAACCAAACATGGATCCTCTATAAGAGAAGTCAGTGCTCTTAACCACTGAGCCTGCTGTCCACCGCACATATTTTTATTATGTTCACCCCCATTACCTTCTCTTGTTCCCCCCCATCTAATTCCCCTTCTCATCTCAACCAGCCCCCTTTATACTTTTATGTTTCTCTGTGTGCATGTGTGTGTGTATGTGTGCGTGCGTGCATGCATGCGTGTGTGTGTGTGTGTGTGTGTGTGTGTGTGTGTGTGTGTGTGTGTCCTAATGCGTTTTCTTAGGGTTGCTTACAGGACCATGAGTGAAAGGTTATCTACAGAATCATGGGCAACTTAACAATGGCCACATCAGTGGAGAAAAAATCTCTCCCTCTCCCAGCAACCATTAAAGGTGTAAATCCTCATGAAGCATAGGGCCTCGTGAGCCCCTCCCCCTTCCATGATAGGGTGTTGACGGGCCACTTTTGGTTAGATCTTTGCAGGTTTCTGTAAATTTAAGGAAGTCAGTGTTCCACACCACTAACCCCACTTCCTCCAGGGCTTACACTCTTTCCATCCCCCCTCTTCTGTGATGTTTTCTGAGCCTTTGAGGGAGTAACACAGATATTCCTTTCATGTTTGGGCATTCACCAGTCATTTATTCTCAACACAATGCTTGGCTTTTTTTCTTTCTTTCGTTTGTGTGTGTGTGTGTGTGTGTGTGTGTGTGTGTGTGTGTGTGTGTTCCTCTTGTTCCTCTTCTCCCACTCTACATGTGTTCTGGGGATCAAACTCAGATTGTCATATTTACATGCTCAGGCTACAAGTGCCTTTACCCGCTTATCCATCTCAATGCTTCTCCCCCACACCTTGTTTTTTGAGACAGGGTCTCTCACTGGCCTAGAACATGTCTGGCCAGCAAGTCCTAGGGATCCTCCTGTTTCCACCTCCCCAATGCTGGGATTACAAATATGCACCACCAGTGCTGCAGAGATGGCTCAGCAGTTAAAAGCACTGGTTATTCTTGCAGAAGACCCGGGTTCGAGTCCCAGCACCCACATGGTAGTTAACAACAGTCTGTAACTGCAGTTCCAGGGAGTCCGACACCCTCTTCTGACCTCTGTGGGCACTTATATACATGCAGACAATACACTCATACACAAAAAAAGTAAAAAGAATAAAGAAAACATTTTAAAAAATAAATACCACCATGCCCAGTTTTTTACACAGGTTCTGGGGTTCAAACTCAGGTCCTCATGTTTCTGAGGCACTTATCGAATGAACCATCTCCCCAGTCCCAATCCTACACATGGTTATTCTCCCTCTCCCACAGGGTGGGTCTGAGTACAAAGCATTTCTAGGACTGAATCTCAAACTCACCTCAAAAAGTACATCCACAGCATCAGACACTCCAAAACCATTTTGTTTCCCTATATGAGAGTTTTATGACCTCAAGATTGTTGATCACCTTCGATTGTGCTTGGAGCACTGTCCGTGCATTGTAGGATATTGAAAGCATCCCAAGCCTTTGAGGCTTGATTGCCAGTGGTATTCCTTCACACCCATGATTGGTGTCAGTGGTCAGTAGTCACCAGCTGGGAACCAACCTTTTCATATGTGGCCAACTGACCACCTGCAGGCTATGTGTGTCTCACGATAGCTATGAAGGTGGCCCAAAACATTTGTAGGTGACAGTATGTATCATAATGTCAAAAGGTTGGACATCTCTAAGTGTAGGTGGGAGGGTCTGGAAACCCTCAGTTTATTGTTTTGTTTTGTTTTGTCTTGTTGGAAAAAGTAGACTGTGTGTTGCAGAGATGTCTCAGTGGATAAAGTGCTTGCCACGCAAACATGAGGACCTAAATTTGGATTCCTAACACCCACATAAAAAAAACCAGGTGTAGTAGTATGCATCTGTAACCCCAGCACTGAGGAGGCAGAGACAGGTGGATTTCAGGGACTCAATGGCCAGTCTAACTGAATGTGTAACCTCCAGATTCAGTGAAAGACCCTGTCTCAAAAAAAAATAATAATAATTTGGAGGGACTGGAGAGATGGCTCAGCAGTTAAGAGTACTTGCTGCTCTTACAGAGGACCTGGGTTCAGCTCTCAGCACCCACATGGTGACCAACAACTGTTTGTAACACTAGTCCCAGGGGATTTAATGCCCTCTTCTGGTTTCTGTGGACACGGGTGTACGTACAAATGGACAAAGCACTCAGACACATAAAATAAAATTAATTTTTTAAATTAAGATGGCTGGGCATGGTGGTGTATGCCTTTGATCCCAGCACTCAGGAGGCAGAGGCAAGGTGGATCTCTGTGAGTTCAAGGCCAGCCTGGTCTACATAGTGAGTTCCAGGACAGCTGGGGCTACAGGGAAACCCTGTCTCAAAAAGACCAAAAAAAAAAAAATTAAGATGAATAGTGATTGAGAAAAATTCACAACATTGACCTCTAGCCTCCACATACACACTCAAGCATGTGCATGATCACATTCATGTGCACACACATGCACACACACATACACACAAACTTACACACCACAAACATACTGTGACCAAGACTATGGCAGTTTTAGGTTCAGAGCAAAATTGAGCTAGGAAGATGACTCAGTGGATAAAGCACTTACTGCACTTGCATGAATTTGGATCCCCAGAACCTAAGTAAAAGTGGAAGATACTGGTAATCCCAGCACTAAGGAGACAGAGATCGGGGACCTCCAGGGCGAGCTGGCTGGCTACAGTAGCTGATTGGCAAGCTCTGGTCTCAACTGAGAGACTGTCCTTGCCTCAACAAATAAAGTGGATAGTGAAAGACATGACAATTTTGGTTTCCACATGCACACCCATACCCACACCTACACCCAGGCACACACATGCATATACAGTACACAAATATATACACTAAAAAAAAATGAGCAAAGCCCATGTCCCTGAATTCACAGCTTCACCATCATCATCATCCTGAAACCAGAACCATTGACTATTATACTCAATTGACATGTCATCATGACCAAGGGTTATATCCAACAAACATATATACAAAATCAGTTCATTTCTCAAAAGGCATTCCCCTTAGGGAAATACAATCATGCATTGCTCAACACAAGGAATGCCTTTTGAGAAATGAACTGATTTTACTGCTGCGTCAGCATTATACAACATGATCCACACAACTGTGGCATAAGTCAGTCACTTCATGTTGTCTCTTGATGCAACGGAGAACTAGGTTAGAGGTGGGAAGTGGCGTAGTGGTAGAGAATTTGCCAAGGACACTCCTGTCCCTTCACTGGGGAATCCTAGGCAGGGACTCTACCACTAAGCTACAGCCCCAGCCCTTTTGGCATTACTTTAAGGCTTCGATGCATGGAGTTGCTTAAAACAGTATTCAGGATACAGTAAGTATCCAGGAAGTACGGTAGCATCAGCCTCAGCATGAGGAAGCCATATCTTTTCTCTTTCCATCCATCTTTGTTGGGATGGGAAAGTCTTCAGGAAAGTGACAAGCTTGGACCCAGGGACTGACTGTTCCTCTATGCAGACATAAGGCTGGTACACAGAGATGTACAGTAACAGAGACAAGTTACACACACATATATAGTTACACACAGTGATACACAGAAATGTAGTTACACACAGTTACACAGAGATATACAATAAGTCAGGGACAACTTACTCATATATATGGGGTTATATAGAGAAAGACACATTTAGTCACAGACACTCAGTTATACACAGACATTTGTAACAGAGATATAGGAACACATAGACACAGGCAGTTACACAGTGATACACAGTAACAGTGACAGGTTACACACACATATATAGTTGCACAGAAACACACATATATGCAGACACACATAGTTACAACAGAGACAACTGTAACATACATAGAAACCTAGTAACACATAGACACAATTACAGACACTGACGTGCACATACTCATACACACGCACACACTACAGTTTTTCCTCTACTTGATAACCACCCTTTTCTGCCTGTCCAGACACCAGAGCTGGGAACTATTTCTTGGACACACATGACCGAGGTGACGGTGGCATTTCCTGCAGTGCAGAGGTTGGAGTTGGTGTCACCAGAGCCTCCTGCTGTTTTTCCCTGGGCCGGGCCTGGGGCACCCCCTGTGAGCCATGTCCAATGGACAGCACTAGTAAGTCCCTGCAAGACTCCCTAGTACTGTGGCCTGAGTCAGAGACCCAGGAGCCTAGGGGCCATCTCTGCTCACAGAAGGTTTTTGAGGGGACAGGGAACTAGAACCAGGAAGAGGAAAAGGCTCATTCTGAATCACAAAGCATGCCCTTGCCAGTTCATAGGCCAGGCCTCTTGCTAAGGTTACTTTCTGCAAATTCTCTGTGTGTTTGTATTCAGACTATCATTCAGTCAGTTAACAAATACTGGTAGTTCCTCTATGCCTCATGATAGGATCTGGGGATGTAGAGACACACAAGCCACAGGACTGGACACTAGACCTGTGAACCCACAGTCTTAGACCTAAGAGTCTATGTGAGGCTTTGCAATGTCACAGGAGAAAACCAAAGAGGAAAGGAGTAACACAAGGCTTCCCACAGCAGGAGGCTTGAGGCTGGTTTGGAAGGACCAGTAACGTTCCTAGAATAGTAAGGGAGAATAGGTGTGCAGAATAGTAGGAACAGCATATGCAAAGTCACTCCCTCATGTTACATTTGCCCACACATTGAATAGAAATACAAATTTACACACACACACATGCACGCGCACGCATGCACGCATGCACACACACATGCACACACATCCCAACATAAACACATACTAAACACCAAGTAGCCCCAAGACTGGCTGAGGTCACTTCACCCCAAAAGGTGGAGGTTATAAACTAACGTAGTTGGTACAGCAAAGATGGGCACCCATGCTTGAATCCTTCTTGGGGGTCTTCTTCCCCAGTTTCTTGTAGGTTTTATCCAAGTGCTCCTCTTCACAACCCTTCACCCAAGCCTATTTTCATTACAGCCAAGTACAGTACTCTGTGCCCAGGTGGCAGGGGTTTCTGGCCCAATCTCATCACTGTGATTCCAGAAGGTAAGTCCTAGCAGGCTGTCCAGTCACCCATGCACTAATGGTTGTGTCTCTAATCCTTACATCACCAAAATGCCCAGGTAGGCAGCCTGGGGGAATATACATCCCCACTTGGGGGCTTGACTACAAAACCAAGTTACATATGAAATAGTCTATTCTTTTAGTTGTTGGTCTCTTAATTGAGTTTTCCATCTATCCATCGACCCTCGATCCATCCATCGACCCATCCTTATATCCACCCTCAATCTATCCATCAACTCATCCTTCCTTCCATCTACCATCCATCCTTCCTTCCATCTACCATCCATCCTTCCATTCACCCTTGCATCTAACCACCTACCCTTCTATCTGTCTGTGCTGGATAGCTTTAGTGTCAACTTAACACACCTGGGTTGAGGGAGCCTCAATTGGGGAATTTCCTCTATGGGACTGGCCTGTGGCCATGTCTGAGGGGAATCTTCTTTATGAGTGATGTGGGAGGGTCCAGCCCACTGTGGGTGGTGCCACCCCTGGGCAGGTGGGCCTGTGTTGCATAAGAAAGCAGGCTGAGCAGGGGCCAGGGGAGCAAGTCAGTAAGCAGCGTTCCTCCATTGCCTGTGCTCCAGCTCCTGCCTCCAGGTTCCTGCCCTGAGTTCCTGCCTTAGGCTCCTGGATGAACTGTGACCTGGGATATGTAAGCTAAATAACCCCCCCACCTCAAGTTGATATTGGTCGGAGTGTTTTGTCACAGCAATGGAGAAACAGACTAGGACAGAAATTGGTACCAGAGAGTGGGATATTGCTGTGACAGACCTGACCTTGGTGTTTTTGGGAGGACTGTGGAAGTGTTTGAAACTTTGGGCTGGAAAAGCCATTGCATGCTCAGAGTTTGTTGGTGTGGAGCTTGGAACAGTTATGCTGAAAGAGTTGTAGATGATGGAGGCCTGGCTTGTGAAGCTTCAAAAGGAAGCAGAGACTATCAGGGCTGTTCCTATGATATTTTGAATTGAGAATCTGTGGGTTACGGTCAGCTGGGGCTGAAGAATCAGCAGTGATTAAGAAGAGATCAGAACCTGAAAACTTTTGCTTTACTGGGACAATTGATGCTGGTTAGCTGGGGCTGAAAAATCAGCTGTAAGTAACAAGAGGATCACTATGGTGGAGTCTTTTGGGAGGTATTTCCTCAGGGTCAGCACACAGAGGGGACTCGCACCTCTATTTCAAGCTGGAAGCAGGACTTGGTAATGTGTAAGAGTCTCCTGCATGGTTCTGGTGTTGAAAGCATGAAAGAGACACAGAAAGCAGCTGAGGCTTGGCACTCTGAGAGGCCAGGAAAGGCCATAGGTGAAAGTGCAGCTTCAGTTGCAGCAAAGACCCCAGGATTGAAGGGGTCATGGAGGGAATCTGAGGCCTTTGCACCCCAAAAAGCAAGAAGAGGCCACTAGTGAAGGTGTAGCCTCAGTTTCAGTGGAGACCCCAGCTTTTTGGAGATGCCAGGACCATGGGACAACCAACAATGACAGCAGTAGGTGTGGAATGGAGCTGGCCTGGGTATGCGAGATGAGCTGTGTGTGCCGTGGACAGCAGAGTCAGAGAAGTGGAGCTGCCTGAACCCTTTGGAACCCAGAATATTGTGAATGAATCCCAGATGTCCAGCCTTGAGCTACTTTGCTGGACTTTGGTTTTGCTTAGGTGTGCCCTATTCTTCCCTTTGAAATAAGACAGTACTTGTTTTGGATTTTACAGAAGCCCACCCACAGTTAAGAGACTTTTAAAAGAGACTATGGACTTTTAAGTGTTTGGATTTTTTAAGGACTGTGGTGTTTTTAAGGTTGTACTGTCTTATGTTGTGATGTTAACATCATATCTTGGGGACAGAAATTGGAAAGTTATGGTTTAATAGTGATGTTTGTGTGTCAAGTTGACAAGGGGTCAATTGTGCTGGATAGCTTTAGTGTCAACTTGACAGACCTGGGTTGAGGGAGCCTCAATTGTGGAATTTCCTCTACTGGACTGGCCTGTGGCCATGTCTGAAGGGCATCTTCTTGATGAGTGATGTGGGAGGGCCCAGCCCACTGTGGGTGGTGCCACCCCTGGGAAGGTGGGCCTGTGTTGCATAAGAAAGAAGGCTGAGCAGGGGCCAGGGGAGCAAGCCAGTAAGCAGCATTCCTCTATGGCCTGTGCTCCATCTCCTGCCTCCAGGTTCCTGCCCTGAGTTCCTACCTTGGGCTCCTGGATGAACCGTGACCTGGGATATGTAAGCTAAATAAACCCTCCCCCTGCCTCAAGTTAATATTGGTCAGAGTGTTTTGTCATAGCAATGGAGAAACAGACTAGGACACTGTCCTTCCATCCATTCATCCCATCTACCCATCCACCTATCTATCCTTTACCCACCCATCCATCCTCTCTTCCTTCTAGCCAAGTGTTCAGCAAACCATGGATTCCCCACCTACCCATCTGTTTTTCCATCTATTCATCCATCCCCCATCTAGTAATCTACCCACCCATCTATATCCCATCCACCAGTCCATCTATCCATTCATCATCTATCAATCCATTCACCCATTTCTTTTTCCAAATTAAAAAAAACGATATATTTTTATTTTATGTGTATGAGTGTTTTTCCTTAATGTATGTAAGTGTACTGATGCATATAATGTCCTCAGAAGTCAGAAGAGGGCATTGGATCCCTTGGAACTAGAGTTATAGGTGATTGTTAGCTGCCATGTGGGGACTGGAGACCAAACCTGGGTTCTCTGCAAGAAAAGCTAGGGCTTGTAACTGCTGAGTTACCTCTCCAAACCCCATCCATCCATATAATCCACCCATTATCCATCAATCCAGATGTTCACTCATCCACCAATTCATCCATCTATCTATTGTCCATTCACCCATATCATCCACCCATTCTCTGTCCACCATCCACCCCCATCTAACCAACTCTTTGCCTTTCCACCCACCTCGCACCCATCTTCTCATCCATTGACCTAGTTGCCATCCACTACTTTTCACATCCAGCCATTCATCCACCCATCAGTTCTATCCTGGGTAAGTGATAAGGGTAGAGAAGATATTCCAACTGAGGGAGCGATCATGAATGAGAGGATGAATTTAAGATGGAAAGAAAGTATTGGCCTCATACCAGCACTGACCCAAGAGTATGGGTTCCAGTCTTTGAGATGAACTCTCCAAATATCCAACAGTCATATCAAGAGCCCAGAGCAGCCTATGGGTTTCCCCCAGGTCCTCTCCTGGAATTTAGCTCTCTTTCTCATATTCTTCACTTCTTGACAGACACTGATGAATGCCAGGAGCTTCCTGGGCTGTGCCAGGGAGGTTGCGGGGTCCTTTCCCCACAAGCAGCATGATAGGGGGTGAGGAGAGGCAAGTGTGCTGCTGTCCCAACCCTCCATTCCCGAGGGCACCACCAAGGAGGAAGGGAGTCTGTCTTGCAGGATCTTGTTTATTAAGCAGCAGGCAGGCGTTTATATACATTTGTGAGCATTGGATGTTCCACCCCCATTCTCCCCCAAGACATGATTGGTCACAGCCACAAGCCCTAATTAGCATTTTAGGTTTCTGTTTCCCTGATCAGTTAAGTTTTCATTTCCTATCTCCCTTTGTCCACATGGCGGGGCCAAGAGTGGGAATCTCCTCCCCTCAACAGGGTGTGGTTTCTCTTCCTCATACCAGGTCCAGATGTTGAGATGAGATACAGGAGTTGGTGGGAGCCCACCAACAGTCTTTTGAAGCTAGTCTGGTCGCACTCCAGCTGCTTCTTCTGGCCTTTTTGCCTCCTGCCTTCTGCCTCAGGACCCTATATCTCCCCCAGTTTTATTTTATTATTGGCTCGTGGCTTCTTAGAGATAGCCCTAGGGATGGGGGTTACCACCCCCATCCCCTCTTATTGTGACTCCCCTGTCTTAGGTCACCTCCCCTCAGGGTCCGAAGTTGCCCATCCTTGGGTATCCATGATTGCCCTCAGTCTGGGAGGGTGTTGCCTCTCATTGGAAATAGTCACGTATAATTAATAGGGGTCTATTTCTCTTTTAAGGGTGCAAAACAGCCTGAGCTCTCAGGCCAGTTCCAGCACCCAGGCCTGGACTTGTCCAGGGTAGGGGCCTGAGGGTGACTGAGTGGCCAGGGCAAGCTGGACCAAGATTTTCTTCATCTGTCATTGTTTCTTGATGACTGAGCAGAGACATCTGAGGAGAACAAAATCTAGTACAAGCATTAGAAACATGGCTCTGTAGGCAAGTAACCAAGATGGGTCCAGGAACCCCTTAATGTGCTCCCATACCTTGCTGAAGAAGGAGGAGTCCATCAAGAGAACCAGGGCCCTGTTATAATTTAAGGCAATAATTTGATTGGTCAGCAATATGGAATAATTAAGGAACTGTTGATTCCAGTGACCATGAATATATTTAGAGTGCTGTAGACATGACTCAGAGGTTTTGGACCCTATAGGGGATAAGGCAGAGTGACTTATACCGGGGGTCACAGGCTAGCAGTGCCATGTCCTTGGTAAGTGCCAGCTCTTCACTTAGGAGGTCAATTTGCTGTTGTAAAGTCATAATCACTTAATGAAAGTGTTGATTAAGGAGAGATTGCATGTGAAGGGAGGAAGCGGTCTTAGAGACCAATGTATTTAGCATCTCCACTGTGGTGGTGGTTTGAGTCAAGGCCATCGCAGCTGTGGCAGCCCTCCCCAATGTAGGATGATAGCAGTGATAATTGCAGCTGTGACTCCAAAATCTCATTTTGCCCAAGGGGCCTGCACCATGGCAGTCCGCTCTATCAGAGTTACAGCATGGAAATGCATTGCATTGGTAACTGGAACCCAAAGGGCCCCAGGCTCATGCATGAAGAGGACAATGTGTGCAGGATAGTTCCAGCAAGCCGCCAGGACACAGGTGGTGTTGGTCTCAGAACAATTAAGCAAGGTTTGTGGGTCTGCAGTAACATTGGCCAATAATAGGGAAAAAGGAGGTTTCACACCTATGGGTGTAGGGGGCCAGTGGAGGGAGGAGCTGACCTGTGGACTGAAGGAATTTTTATTATTACAATTATTATTTTGATAAGTACCATTTTGAAGCACAAGGCCCTGGTTAGCGAGCAAAGGTCTCATGTCCATACAAGCGGTAGGGCCACAGAGATCCCAGTGGCCTAAGATAGTTGCCATGGGAAGAGGTGACCTGCAGGCCACAAGGCTTGACTTCTACCAGTTGTCTCCAGGACACCAGGGGATGGTTAGGAGGGGAGCAATTAAAGCAGCAGAAAGGAGAAGTGGCATGATTGGGCCGAGGGTGACAGTTTTGCCATGATATGGGAAGGGCGAGGAGAAAAGGCATGAAGGAACGTGTGCATGGGCAACTGGGGAGAGGCGGTCTCATTACTGTTGGGCAGAGTGGAGACAGAGGCGCCCCCCCTCCCTGGGCCCCCATCGCGGCAAGGACTGAAGCCTCATCGCTTTTGTTAAAGGTAGGGGAAAGGCCTTGGAGGGTAGGCAGAGAGCCCAAGGTCTCATTACCAACATAATCTTGAATTGTCAGGTTGAACAGCCCAATGCATGATGATGCATTACTGGTAGTAAAGCATAGGGAATCCCCTAGGGGCCATGACCCGATGATTGGTTCCCATGACAGGACAGGTTCCATGGTGGGAAGGCCAAGGGTATAATTAGTTGCATATAAGACGGGGTAGGCAGGGGAAGAAAGGGATAAGGGTAAAAGTATAGGCAGGGAAGGGACCAAGGCCCAAAGGTCCTCGGCCTTTATCTGGCTGATAGCCAGCAGGAAAAGGGGCACCATGATTGTCACCCTCTTGTCGGCCATCTATGGTCCCTTCTGTAGCTCACCTATCAGATCTTGAACAACGATGGTGACAAGGAAGATGATGATGGCCAGGGCAGCAGCGACAAGCACAGCAATGAAAGCTTTCCATCCAAAATATTCCATTCTGTAAGACATAAGGAGTTTCCTCAAAGGCTTGATACCCTTGGGATAGGATTATCCCTACATTTTTAGATTTCTTGCAGGCACCCAGATGGGCTGAGGCTCATCAATGGGAAAGACGCATCCAAATCCTCTGCCCATAGTAAGGAGTGGGTCAGGTCCCTGCCATTGTCCCATTAATGCATCCTTCCACCTGGCTTTAACCTGGGGTCTTGGGTCCAATTGTCCCCAGTGCCATTGAAATTTCGAGAGGGGTTGGTCTTTGGTCAAATTTAAAATATTGATCATGAAGAGTGCCAGCCCCAACTGCTGATAGGGGTTACTCCCCCTTTTTGTTTTTGTAATTGAATTTTAAGGTTTTGGTGGTTGCATTTTATAATGGCTTGGCCTTGGGGATTGTAAGGAATCCCTGTACTATGTTGGATGTTCCAAAGCAGGAAAAACTCCTGCAAACTCTTACTCACAAAACATGGGCCATTATCAGTTTTGATTTGGGGGGGAAGTCCCAGTGTAGCAAAACATTGGAGAAAGTGAGATTGAGCATGTTTAGACTTTTCCCCTGCATAGGCAGTGGCCCAGCAGGCATGTGAAAATGTATCAATAGATACAAAAACATATTTAAGTTTTCCAAAAGAAGCATAATGCATGACATCTGTTTGCCATAAAGAATTAGGTTTGAGTCCCCTGGAGTTTACACCTGGTTGTTGTAGAGGCAGCACCTGTAGGAAGGGCTGACAGGATTTACAGGTTTGTATGATTTTCTTTAGATCCTTAATGGGAATCTGAGGGAATCTCTCATGGAGACCCCACCAATTTACATGTGTGAGGTCATGTAATCCCTGAGCCTGATTTAAGCCCATTGTCATAATTTGGGTGGATGCCATTTTGTCTGCCTCAGCATTGCCCTGGGATAGAAGCCCAGGCAATCCTTGGTGTCCCCTAAGATGTTGTAGGAAGATAGGGGCTTTTCTTTCTTTAAGCAGCGTGCGAGTCTGAATCATTAAGGGAGTAATAGGGTTATCATCCAGTCGGATGTGAGAACATAATAGTCCTGGAAGAAGGTTAACTACATACAGACTGTCAGAAAATAAGTTCATGGGCTCATCTACCTTTGTTAATGCTAAAGCAATAGCCATGAGTTCCTTGAATTGAGCTGAGCCATCACAAATGTGGACATATCTTCTTGGTTTCTCATCTGCCCCTAGGTATACTATCAGTGCAGCTCCAAACTTGCCCCCGTCAGTGAAAACGTTACAGGCTTTCATTAATGGCTCCTTAACAAAGAGCAAGGGGGTGTCCCAGGAGAGGGCACAAAAGGAGGTTATCCATTTATGAGGGCCGTAATGATAGTCCAAATTTCCCAGGAACCCTTCCAAGGCTATGGCCACCTGGTTATTATTTCTGCAGAGCCATTCAAAATCCCTAAGCCGATAAGGGATAACAATTTTAAGAGGGTCTAGGCCATAATGTCTTAGGGCCAAGTCACGCCCCTTTTCAATCAAGTCAGCTAATTGATCCATGGGTATATAAACCCGTGGCACATCTCCTAGAGAGGCATGTACCCATTGAAGCGGCTTTACATCCTGCATAAGGACAGACGTCATCAAAATCTCACCAGGGAGTATCCATAATTCAAAATCTTTACTAGGAGTGTACCGGACAAGTTGGGCCTGGTCCAGGGCATCCTGGACTTCCTGTAAGACATGCAGGTGTTGAGGAGCCAAGTGAATTAGTTCTGAAGGCTTTTTTCCTATTAGCAATTGAAATAGTGGTGTTAAGGTCTCCGTAGAAACAGCTATCCAGGCTCTCAGCCAATTAATTTCTCTTAATAATTTTTGTAACTCTGTCAGGGTGATGGTGGGCTTGACAGCTAATTGTGGTTTTAAAGGGCTTACTGCCTCCAAAGAAAGCATGGTTCCCAGGATTTTAAAGGGAGCAACAGTTTGTATCTTGTCAGCAGATATGCGGAGCCCGCCTGTCTGTAGACATTTTTGGGCAACCTCATATAATTATCTTAATTGTTGGGGGCTCTGGGCTCCCAGGATAATATCATCCATGTAAATGTACACAATGGCATGAGGGAGCAAGAGGGAAGGCTCCAAAAGGGTCTTTACATAGTTTTGGCAGAATCCTGGACTACTGGCCATACGTTGGGGCAAAACAGTCCATTCATATCTTTCATCAGGCATTTTAAAGTTAACGGAAGGTACAGAGAAAGCAAACTTTTCACAATCCTGGGGTTGTAGAGGGATAGAGAAAAAACAATCTTTAATATCTATAACTATAAGAAACAAATATGAGGAAATAGCAGGGATCCAAGGCAGCCCCCTTAGGGGTGTACCCATTAGGGTCATTCTAACATTGATTTTACACAAATCTTGTAGCATTCTCCATTTGCCAGAGGCCTTCTTAATAACAAAAACCGGTGTGTTCCATGGACTTACAGAGGGCCGGATGTGGCCCCGTTGTAATTGTTTCTGCACAATTTCTTTCAGGGCCTGTAGCTTTGTTTCAGATAGTGGCCACTGCTCCACCCATACCAGCTCCCCCAGGGACCACTGGATAGCCAGAACCTGAGGGCCAGTGGCCCTTAGAATTGGGGGTGAACCCAGGGAATGTTATCGGGTTCTCCCCAATAATTATGAAAGTTGGAGAATTCTTGCTCTTTAATCTCCTCTAATCCTCTTGGGTGTCTGTTGAACTCTTCCTGTGCTAAGAGGTTTTCATAAAATGCCCATTATCTGTGGTCAAGACAGCAACCATTTGGCCTAGGAGGTCCTGGCCAAGCAGATTGGACTGCAAGCTGGGCACCACCAGAGGCTGGATCTCACCTCTAGATCCATCTGCGTCCCTCAATTCCAGCAGTCCTTGCACTTCCTCAGCTCTAGCAAGCCCACCCACACCCAAAACTTGTGGGCTGGGTTTTAGAGGCCATGCATCAGGTATTTTCTCCTTTCTAAGTATGGTACGATCTGCCCCAGTATCAATGAGACAGTGAAATCTTTTTCCCCCTATGAAAATGCTCATCTTTGGCCTGAGACCTTTGTAGATGGGAACTATGCAGTTGGTTCAAGTTATTCTCATCTCAGGTCCTCCTTTGGGTAACGGGGCTAGAGGCCACCCCGGAACTAGTTTAAAGGCTTTCCATTTACAACAAACTTAGATCTGCAGTCCCTTCTCCAATGATATCCCTTTCTGCAGCAAGGGCAGGGGTGTTTTGGCCTGGCATCTATCTGGTCCCCCTGTTTTAGGGTTTGTCCCTTTTCCTCAGGGCAGCCTCGCTTAAAGTGCCCTCTCTACCCACAGTTAAAACATTTCCCCCCTTCCCCTTCTCTTTGCTATGCCATCTGGGTGGAAGCAAGGGCCTGTGTCATAGCTTCCACCAGCGAAGCAGTTTGTGCCTGTAGCGGGCTAGTCAGTGTGTGAATCTCATGAGATCGGGTCCCTATGTCCTGGGAGGCTACAATCCACTGACTCATGGAGTTATTTCTAAGCCTGGAGCAGGCCACCCGGTGATCCTGATTCATGCCGTCCTATACCGTAACTCTTACAAATTCGTCCCGCAGAGGCCCAGGAGCCAATTTTCATATGAGACTTTTGCACCCGATCTATGAATTCAGGAAGCAGCTTGGAGGGCTTTTGTCTCAATCCTATTATAGGGTCCTCCGTCGGGCCCTCATTAAGCTTCCTCTATGCTGACAAGCCTGTGGCCTTTACTTGCTCTCTGTATAAGGGAGGGAGGGCCGCTTGCTGCTCCCCAGTAAAGTGGCCATCAGAGGTGCCGAACAGCTGCCCATATGTAAAAGGGATTGGGGGATTGGCTGTTTGGTTTTGCTCTGCTGTAATCCAGCACTCCTCTTTAAATAGTGCCTGCCATTTAACAAAAAGTAGTCCTGAAAGAACTGCTCTGGTCAGGTCATACCAATCTCTGGGTACGCAGGGCTGGTGAGCCAAGCCCTCCAGTAGAGTACTGACCCAGGGCGAGTTAGGGCCATCCTGTGCCACAGCCGCCCTCAATTCCTTGAGATCCTTGGCCTCCCAGGGGTACCAATCCCTGAGCTTCCCTGGTCCTGGGACCAAATTAACAGGGAAGGCTTGGCACGGAGATCAGGAGGGCTGCAGGGCCCCAGCTTTTCCGCATACCTCTGCAATTGCAGCACCAAGGGTGACGGGGAGAGCTCTGCATAGGCAGCATGGTTCGCTGGCTGGAGACTGGCTGGGCCCCATTGGAGAGTTTTATGGTCATCCGGCTGGCAACAAGAGACCTATTCAATGCCTCCTGCCCCTCCAGCTTCCTTTTGGGGGGCTTGCCTTCTTTGCTCACCCTCCTCTGCCTCTAGAGACAGCTTGGTCTGAAGGTCAGCTGTTGCAGCCTCCAACTGATTTTCTTGTGACCCAACCTGTCTCCTCTCCTCGTCAAACTGAGCCCAGTCTTTCTCTTCCTCATGTGGAGGGAGGGCACCTCCATCCCCCATCCCCCCTTCTCGAGAGGGGACGGATCCCCTGAAGCAACCCTTAAGGGCCAATATAGTGGGGTAGAATCCCAAAGGGGGTTCAGTTCCAAAATGCAGCACCCTTTTCCTAGCCAAGTCCTCCACCCTCTCCCAGGTCCCCACCAAGAACAGGTTAGCTTCAGGGACCCAAGGGGCCAAAAGAGTCACAGTCTCCCAGACCTGATTAGCTACAGAGTCTGAAACATCTAGCCCTAGGCTCTTAAGCATATAATGCAATGCTTCCAGGGCTGGTTCATGCTTCTTAGAAGTTGCGTTACCCATACTAAGGGTTTCACTCACCCCGAAAGACTGATTGGCCTCAGCTGAAATCTCTTCTGTGCCTCACACGGGACACCAGTTGTGGGGTCCTTTCCCCACAAGCAGCACGATGGGGGGTGAGGAGAGGCGAGTGTGCTGCCCTCCCAACCCTCCATTCCTGGGGCACCACCAAGGAGGCAGGGAGTCTGTCTTGCAGGATCTCATCTATTAAGCAGCAGGCAGGTGTTTATATACATTTGTGAGCATTGGATGTTCCACCCCCATTCTCCCCCAAGACATGATTGGTCACAGCCACAAGCCCTAATTAGCATTTTAGGTTTCCGTTTTCCTGATCAGTTAAGTTTTCATTTCCTATCTCCCTTTGTCCATATGGCAGGACCAAGAGCGGGAATCTCCTCCCCCCAACAGGGTGTGGTTTCTCTTCCTCATAGCAGGTCCAGATGTTGAGATGAGATACAGGAGTTGGTGGGAGCCCACCAACGGTCTTTTGAAGCTAGTCTGGTCACACCCCAGCTGCTTCTTCTGGCCTTTTTGCCTCTTGCCTTCTGCCTCAGGCCCCTACAGGAGGTGACTGCACCAACACCTTTGGTAGCTTCCAGTGTGAGCACCGTCTGGGATACCACCTCAAAGAAGATACCTACACCTTTGAGGGTGAGTGTGGCCTCTCCCCAAGATGGAGCAGGCTCATTCCATCCCTCCCTATCATCCTGCCCTGCCAAGCTTCATAAGATCAGGGAGGGAAGGCTGTATCATAAGGAACTGATTCACCCTCTGCTCTGCCACTGCGTCTCTCATCCCTCTGTCCAGCCCCTGTCCTTCTGCCTACTAATCATTTGGAAATGACATAGCTTATTAGAAACCGTGATGTTCTTCTGTTGGGCCAAAGCTGACAAAGGCCCATAGTTAACAATCATGGGAAGGAAAAGACAAGGACTGGTCCCCACTTTACTTCAAGCATGCTTCACCTGTCTATTGTTCCCAACTGAGCATTATGGTAGTGGCCAACAGTGAACTAGTGGCTAGGGTTGTGGGTTATCACTGTGCTAAGTACACTCCTTTTTTTAATTTAATCATTGCAACAACTCATGAGGGAGGTGTTCCTATCATATCCCATGTTTAGGATGTGAAAGTAAAATGACTTTTCCAGAAGCTCCAGCTAGTAAGTCATGGGGGCAAGCTTGAGCCTGAACTCTTTGATGCAGTATAGCAGTCAGACAACCACCATCCATTTGTCCATCCATCCATATACTCATCCATCCATTCTTTCTCCACTCATCTTCATTTATCCATTCATCTATCTATTCACCCACTCATCAATACATCCAACATCCACTTACCTATTCATTTTTCCATTCATCCACCCATCCACCCATCTTCCCATCCATTCATTTGCCCCATCCATTCCCCATCCATCTATCCATCCACCTTCAAACTTCTGTCCATTCCTCCATTGACTCAAACTACCCATATCTACTTACCCTCCTCTATCCATTTATCCATTTATCTGTATATCATCCATACACTTACCCACTCATTCATTCATCCATCCATCCATCTACCTACCCACTCATTTATCAATTCATCCATCCACCAGTCATATCCATCCATCCATTCATTTATCCATCCATCCATTTTTCTTCCACCCATCCTTTTTTTTTCCACTAACTGTTAACTGAGCACCTACCTTCAGCAGGGCATAGTAATCAGCATAACAATTGTATCCCACAGATGTTCAGCCTTCTAAGTTTGTTGGTAATGTCTCCACTTTTGTTTCTGGTTCATGACATTGGTTGCACAGTGACTATACCGTTTTACCTTCTTGTCAGAACACGGTTGTTAATGTATATATTTCATTGATGATTTTCATGTTTAAACCACCCTTGAATACCTAGATAAATCTCACTTAGTCATTGTATTAGTCAGGGTTCTCTAAAGGAACAAAATCAATAGAATATATTAGTTATTACATATACTTAATATGATTTATTAGATCAACTTATGTTGAAATAGTAACAACAGGTGTCTCACCTCTAAGAGGCTGAGAATCCCGTCACTGCTTGGTCCTTGTGGCTGAGTGGGGCTTCAGCAGTCAGAGTAGTCCCACAGTGTGTTTCTCACACCAGAGAGGCTGAGACTCTGGTAGCTGCTCAGTCTATGAGGCTGGGTACTTTGACAGTCCCAATCTAGCAGTGAAAGCCTGGAGGATTTTTGGAGAGCTGATGGTCCTTAGTGATGAAAATCCAGAAACACTGATTCTTATGTCAGTGAAAGAATCAGCAGCAGTAACAAAAGGGTAAATCAGCTTTCTAAAAAAGAGTTCTATTTTTGTTGATGTGTATGTGTGACTGTATGAGCATGTGTAGGTTCCCATGGAGGCCAGAAGAGGGCCTCAGACTCCACTGAAACTTGAGTTACAGGCATTTGTGAGCCACCCAATATGGGTGCTGGGAACCAGGGTCTGGTCCTCTGCAAAGCAGCAAGTGCTCTTAATCACTGAGCCATCTATCCAGCCCCACATCGTGTTTGCTTATTTTTATTTTATGTGGAGGAGTGCTGTGTGTGCACATATGTAAGTGCACTACTGCTGAGCCCCACTTCCAACCCCTAGTTTACTACTATTTATTGAAGATATTTACATTTATCTTCATAATGGATATTGTTCTGTAGTTTCCTTTTTTGTTTTTGTGTTGGTTGGTTGGTTGGTTGGTTGGTTGGTTGGTTGGTTGGTCGGTCGGTTGGTCAGAAGGTCGGTTGGTTGGTTGGTTTGAGACAGGGTCTCCTGTAGCCCCACCTGACCTCAAACTCACTATGTAGAGCAGGCTAGCCTCGATTTGCATTGTGAGCTGCCCAACATGGATGCTGAGAGCCAAACTCATATCCTCTGCAAGAGCAGTACTCTCTCTTAACTGCTGAGCCATCTTTCTACCCCTTCTTTGTGTTTTCTTCTAGAAATGTCTTCATTTGCTCTAGTTCATCTACTATTTTGGCAACAGTTAATCATGCTATTGTCATACCATCTTTTTGTTCCTGTATTGAAAGTTCTGCTCTCACTTTCTGGTTTTAGTTACTCACATCTTGTCTCTCATTATGAGTTCTATCTTCATTTGCGTTGTGATAAAATGTCCTAACACAAGCTGCATGCTGTGATGACAGCTTTTAAACCCAGCACTCCAGAGGCAGAGCAGATGGATCTCTGTTAGATGGAGACCAGCCTGGTCTACACAGGGAGTTCCAGGCCATCTGGGGCTACAAGGAGACCTTGTCTCCAAACAAAATATATCTTCACACAAAAGAAACATGGGGGGAAAGTGTGAGTATTTGGGGGGTGCTCATGCCACAGCATGCGTGTGGAGGTTACAGGACAGCCTCCAGCATTGGTCCCTCCACCTTGTTTGAGGCAGGGTCTCATTTGCTCCTGTGTACATTATTCTAGTGGCTACGAGCTTCTAGATGCTCCTGTCTCTGCACCCTGTCTTGTCATAGGATTACTGGAATTACACATGTGTGCTACTGCAGCCAGCTTTTTTGCTTGTTTGTTTGTTTTGTTTTGTTTTGTTTGTTGAGACACCATCTCCTTGTAGCCCTAACTGGCCTGGGACTCATTATGTACACCAGGCTGGCCTCAATCTCACCGAGATCTGCCTGCCTCTATCTCCAGAGTGCTGGGATTAAAGGTATGCACCACTACATCTGGCACTGCATCCAGGTTTTACATGGGTTCTGGGAATTAGAGCTCAGATCTTCATGCTTATTTGGCAAGCATTTATCTACTGAGCCATCTTGTTGGCCCAAATATCTGTATAATTTGTAAACTGGTGAAACCAAACTGAGACCAGTAATGAAGGGACTTCATTGAGCTTGGGATATGGAGTCACTCAGACAAGTACTAAAAATTCTCAGTGCCCCACAACCCTTCCATCCCCTGCAGATATCGATGAATGTTCTACCAACCCAGGCATCTGTGGCCCTGGCACATGCTACAACACTCTGAGAAAATACACCTGTGTCTGCCCTGCAGATTACATGCAGCGTAGCAGTGCCAACAACTGTGTGGGTAGGAACTGTGATGCCTTGGGGGGTACACAACTGGCAGTTGGTATAGCAGTACATGCATATGAGTGGAACTGTCTGGGCTTCTAAACCTTGGAAGAATGCCAAGAGAGGTATGTTTGGAAGAAGAAAGAGAGGACAGGTGAGAATGTTTGAAGTATTGATATGTGACATTGGGCTTAAGAGCCCAACACAGCTATAAATAGTTGCCCAGGTTATATACTGCTTGACAGAGACTAAACTATAAATGGCACCCTCAAGTGTTTTAGGCAAAAGACATCAAGCTAATGATATTGAAATGAATCCATGGATAAGTTCTCCATTGGTTCTGCACTCTCTTCCTCTGACTTAGACACATTACCAAATCAATTATTTTTATTTTGTATGTATGAGTGTTTTGCTTGCATGTATGTAAGTGCACCACAGGTGTGCAATGCCCATGTAGGCCAGAAGAGGGCATCAGAAACCCTGTGACTGGGGTTACCAATGGTTGTTAGCTGCCATGTGGGTGCTGGGAACCGAACCCAGGTCCTCTGCAAGAGCAGCCAGTGCTCTTAATCCATAAGCCATCCCTCCAGACTCCCATTCCTACATTCTTTATTGTTACATTTCATTCATTTAATGCATGGGAAGTGGGGGGCTGCATGCATTTGTGTGGCACATGCGTGGAGGTCAGAGGACAACTTGCAGGAGTTGATTCTCTCCTTCCACTATGTCGATCCTGGGGGATCATACTCAGGTCTTCAGGCTTGGCAGCAAGCTCCTTTGCCTGCTGAGCCATCTCACCAGCCTGAAGTCCAACATTCTTTGTCCCTCCCTTCAACCGCAGACATGAGAAAGAGCACATGATTCTGGCATTATAATGGCACATGTAGGAATGAACTGACCTTCAACATGACCCAGAAGATATACTGCTGTTCCTACAACATTGGCCAGGCCTGGAATAGACCCTATGAAGCCTGTCCCACCCCTGCCAGCTGTGAGTGACTGTCTTCATTTCATTTCCTGTTACTGTGATAAAATAGCTTGACAAAGCAACCTGGGGGAGAAAGGGTTTATTTTAACTCACAATTCCAGGTTTCAGTCCATCATGGCAGACAGGAGCTGGAAGCAGCTGATCACACCCACAGTCAAAGGCAGAGAACAATGAACGGATGCATGCATGCTTGTGTTCAGCTCGCTTTCTCCAATCCTTTTCTTAAAATATTTATTTATTTTAATATTCTGTTTGAGTGTTTTGCTTACATGTATATAAGTTCACCCTGTATGTGCAATACCCATGGAGGCCAGAAGAAAGCATCAGATCCCCTGAAACTAGAGTGACAGATGGTTGTTATGTGGGTTCTGGGAACTGAACCCTGGTCCTCTGCAAGAGCAACCAATGCTCTTACCTGCTGAGCCATAGCTCCAGCTTTTTCCACTCATATAATCCAGGGCCCAGGCCCAGGAAATGGTGCCACCCATAGTGAAATCAAGACAATCCTCCTACAGACATGCCCACAGGCCAACCTGATCTAGATCATCCCTTACTGAGACTCTCTTTCCAGGTGATTCTAGATTATGTCAAGTTGGCAATTAAAACTAATCATCACAGTGCACTTCCCTTCCTCCTTCTCAGCCTGGATCTTCCCAGGACAGGGTACACTCAGGGCTTCTAAACTAATCTGCTGTGTGTGTGTGTGTGTGTGTGTGTGTGTGTGTGTGTTATATGCATGTGGCAGGGGAGTGTGCTTGCTAGTACATCCATGTGTGGAGGCTGGAAGTTGACATCAGGGTATCTTCCTAAATCATTTCTCCACCTTATTTTTTGAGAGCTCACTATTTCCTCACCATTTTTTAGCTAGGCAGGCTGGCCAGCAAACTCTAAGGATCCATCTGTCTCTGCCTCACCAATGCTAGGATTAAAAGCAGGCACCACTACATCTGGCTTTTTTATTGTTATTTTGTGTGTATGAGTGTTTTGCCTGCATGTATATAAGTGCACCCATGTGTGTGATGCCTATGGATCCCAAAAGAAGGCATCTGATTCCCTGGAACTGGAGTTAAGGATGGTTCTTAGCTTCTATGTGGTGGTTGGAACCAAACCCAGATCCTCTGCAAAACAGCAAGTGCTCTTAACTGCTGAGCAATCTTTCCGGGCCCACTCAGCTTTTTTTTTTTTCAAACATGGGTTCTGGGAATTGAACTCAGATCCTCATGCTTGCAAAGCAAGCACTTTACCAATTGAACCACCTCCCTGGTTCTCTAATCATCTTCTTCATCGTCTTTGTCTTCTTTAACAAAGGCAACAGGCACTATTGGTGTTGCTCACCAAAGGAAGACATGGGGAGGTCTCCCATCTGTGTGTTGGAACACAATCCTGCATAGACTTAGGGTAGCCTTGAACACAAGGATTCAACCAGAGTGCAGGAAGAAGGTGGGAGACCAGGTGAGAGCTGGGCTATGGAGGTGAAGAGGAACTTCTCAGGTGGATGATGTGATCTTCAGCTCTGTTCTCCTCTGCCCAGCTGAGTACCAGGTCCTTTGTGGGAACCAAGTCCCCAGCTTTGTCATTAATGTCCATACAGGAAAACCCGTTGGTAAGCAGATGCTTAACCCTCTGCTAACATACCTGAGCTCCCTCCCACCTAGCTCCCTCTCCCAAATGGCTCTTTCCTTTTCGTTTTCCCTCCTCATTCTCTCTGTGGTGCCAGCTCCCTTAAGAGTCTTTCCCAGAGCTGGAGAGATGGCTCAGTAGTTAAAAACATGGACTGATCTTCCAAAGAACCTGAATTCAGTTCCCAACACCCAAGTCAGGTGGATCACAACCACCTGTAACTCTAGCTCCAGGGGATCTGACACCCTCTTCTGACTTCCATAGGCAACTACAGCCATAGACACAAACCCACACAGGCACGTAATTTTTAAAACTTTTTATTTTATGTGTGTGTTTTGCCTGCATGTATATAAGTACACTGTGTGTGTTCAATGCCTATGGAAGTCAGAAGAAGGCATCAAATCCCCCCTGGAACTGGGGTTACAAACAGTTGTTAGCTGCCATATGGGTGCTGGGAACCAAACTTGGGTCCTCTGCAAGAGCAGCCAGTGCTCTTAACCACTGAGCCATGACACCAGATCCACACATAATTGGAAAGTAAATAAATATTTCTTTTAAAAAAGAATCTTGGGGGCTGGAGAGATGGCTCAGTGGTTAAGAGCACCAGCTGCCTTTGCAGACCCAAGTTCGGTTCCCAGCACCCAGTGATGCCATCTTCTGACCTCCAAGGGCATTGCAGGACATGGGTGCACTTACATGCATGCAAGCAATACACTCATATGCATAAAATAAAATGAAAATAATAAAATAAAGTATGTTTTAAAAAGCATAGCCCCAATACTTCCTTTTTGTATTTTCCTTTTTAAAAATTATTTAATTATTCATTTTTATTTTTAATTATGTATATATGTATGTGTCTGTGTGTGCACATAAGTGCAGGTCCCTGTAGAAGCCAGAGGTGTTGGATCCCCCAGGAACGAGAGTCACAGGTGGCTGTGAGCCACTTGATATGGTTGCTGGGAGCTGAACCCAAGTCTCTACAACAATAGCACATGCTCTAAACCACTGAGCCATCTATCCAGCCCAGTTTTTTACCTTTGAGTTTTAAGTTATTTACAGTGAAAAATACAGGTTCCTGATTTTTTTAATAGCATATTTTCTTCGAAAAATTTCACACATTTTACAATGTATTTTGACCCTATCCATCCACCACTACCTCCTTCAAACTCCTCTTAGTGCCTCCATTCTATCTCCCTCCCAACATGTGTCTTTCTTTGTTGTTGTTGTTGTTGTTGTTGTTGTTAATAATCCCCTGTTCTATTTTGTGTCTTCATTGCTGAGATAAAAACACTGACCAAAACCAACTTCAGGAGGAAAAGGTTTATTTTATCTTACATCTCCCACATCACAGTTCATCACTGAGGGAAGCCAAGGCAGGAACTCAGGGCAGGAACCTAGAGCACAGACCATGGAGGAATACTGCTTACTGGCTTGCTCCTCTGGCCTGTGCACAGCCTACTTTCTTATACAACCCAGGACCACTTGCCCAGGGATGGTATCACCCACAGTGGGCTGGGCCCTCCCACATCACTCAACAATCAAGAAGATGCCCCACAAGCCAATCCAATAGATGAAATTCTTCATTTGAGGTTCCCTCTATCCAGGTGTGTGAAGCTGATAACTGAAGCTATCCAGCATACCCCTGAGTCCAGTTAGTGCCGCCTATGTGTACATAGGTGTGGGACCATCCACTGGGGTGTGGGCAACCTACTAGGGATGTCCCCCAAAAAGAGTGATCCTTCCTCCCTCATCAGCCATCAACAGTGAGTAGCTCCTCCTCCAAGGGTGGGGCCTCTGGGCTCCTCCCTATCCTTGCTGGAATTTTGATTGGCTTGATCTTGTGTAGGTCTTGTGCAGGCAACCACAGCTTCTGTGAGCTGTGCAACAGCCATGTCATGTCCAGAAGTCAGCATTTTACAGCCCTCTGCCCCATCTTCTGGATCTTATTCCCCCCACCTTCCACAGTGTTCCCTGAGCCTTAGATGGAGAGTCTTTGCGGGGTGCTTGGGGGAAGGAAAGCGGGTTTTTGTAAGACAGTCTCGCTTTGTAGCACAGACTTGCATGGAACTCACCATGTAGCCCAGGCTGACCTCAAAGTCTCTATAATCTTCCTGCCTCAGCCTCTCAAGTGCTAGGATCATAGATATGAGCCATCACACCCAGCTTGTTCAGGACTTTTTTGTTTTTTTTTTTTTGTTTTTTTAAAAGTGAAGTTCCACTATGTAGCCCAGGCTGATGGTGAACCCATGGTCCTGCTGCCTCAGCTTCCTGAATGCTGGGCTTACAGGCAGGTAGTCCAATGCCCAGTTCTAGATACAATTTGTATTTTTCTTTGATTAGTTGGTTGGTTGGATTTTTTTGGTTTGGTTGATTGGTGGTTTTTTAAGACAGAGTCTCATTTGTAGTAGAGGCCAGCCTCCAACTTGCTACGCAGCCAAGGATGACTTCAACTTCCAGTTCTCCTGCCTCAATGTCCTGAGTGCTGGGAGTATAGATATGCACTGCCATGCTTAGATTTTACAGTGCTCGAGGTGGAAATCCAGGACTTCCTACATGACATACAAGCACATCTTCAACCCCTTGTGGGAGTGGTGTGTGTGTGACTGTGTGACTCTGTGTGTGTGTGTGTGTGTGTGTGTGTGTGTGTGCGCGCTGTTTTGTAGTGCTGGAGATAGAACCCAAGGGGTCTTGCACATGCCTGGTGAGCACTCTACCTCTAAGCTATATTGCAGCCCTAACAGCCCTTTTTTAATTAAGACTACTTCTTTCTCTCACCTCTTCTTCCACATCCTAACCTCTTTCTGAGTGAATACAGCAGGACTTGTGTAGCACATGCCATTCTGCCTGTATCTTCTCTCAGACTGCAAGGACAGAGTACCCAGAAGGTCCCTGAGGCTGGGCTGTCTCTGATGGCTTATGTTCCCATCCAATCCCCCAGATATTGATGAGTGCAGGGAGATTCCGGCCATCTGTGCCCATGGCGTCTGCATCAACCAGATTGGGAACTTCTATTGCAACTGCCCCATGGGCTTCGACTACAATAGCAACCTGCTGGCCTGTGAAGGTGCAATGCACACACACACACACACACACACACACACACACATACCGTCTCCAACTCTGAGTAGACACAGATCCTCTCTCTTTCACTGTCTGTGTCTGTCTGTTTATCTCTCTTTGTGTCTGTCTCTCTATCTGTCTGACACACATATATGCATGCTGTCCTCAGCCCTAGGGTTGGAGTGGGACCTCTCTCTCTCTCTCTCTCTCTCTCTCTCTCTCTCTCTCTCTCTCTCTGTCTTTCCCTAACACACATACACACACTGTCCCCAGGGTTACAATGGCATATATTCTCATTCTCCACCCTACCCTACTCCCTCCCTCCCTCTTTTCCTTTCCCACTCCTTTCTTTCTCACACACACCGTACAAGGTGAACATGCCATATACAATCTCTATGAGCCTCAGTCTCCCTATATATATAATGGTACTGATGTCTTCCCAAGGGTCTCCATCCAGTATAACCACCTTCACCTTGATTCTGGTTATTTCCAGAAGGCTCCAAAGGCAGGTTTGGGGTTCTGTCAAGGTGGGCTTCTCTTTTACCCCTAACCCATTCCCGGGATTCCCAAGATGTGGATGAGTGTGCAAACCAAGAGATCCCCTGCCAGAGGAATGTAGACTGCATCAACATCCCTGGAAGTTACTGATGCGAGTGTGCCCGAGGGTTCAAGCTGACCCCCAGTGGAGCCTGCATGGGTGAGTAGAATCCTGCAGGAGCCACAGATCAGACTAAAGCAGAGCAAAGGGAAGGGACATGAGGGTGTCAGATTTTGTGTCCTGCAAAACAGGTAGCACATGACTCTGAGCTAGAAGACAAGCTGAGAGCTTCCATCAGTAGCACTGTGGGAAGGGTGAAAAAAGATGTGATGGGTGGTAACTGGGTGTGATGTTGGCAGCTTGAGGTTCTCAATGGGAGCATGAATGGGGGCTCTACCTCCTGCCACACACATATTGCATAATGGGAAGCTCAAGGAAACACTGCCTCATTGCCTACACCCCTCAGGATGGAACAAGTGTCAGAGCATCCCAAATGTCTGTAATCACGGTGACTGTGTAGACACTGAGGACAGCTACGTTTGTCTCTGTCACCATGATTTCTGAGCCTCAGCTGACCCAACCCTGTATCTGGGTGAGAACCACTTTATACTTCCTCCTCTCAGGCCAGGCTCTCAGCATGTTATCCTCTTCATCCCTCCCCTGAGTTGATGATTCATCTATCCTGTTCACACATATACACAACCAAGTTGGAACCCAGACACAAAGGTCTTGGGGGTCTGGGGCTGTGTTGTCCTCCACATACCTCCCATCTGTCAAATGGGAGCCATCAATGGTACTTCCTAGTCATCTCTTCTAGGGGTCACTCCCCAGTCAACTGAGCAGAGTTATATGTAGAGAAAGAAGGCTGGGTCTAGCCAGTTTTTGTCACCCCCACGACTGCCCCTATTATCACCATCACCACCACCACTCCCAACATCATCACTCTATCACCATCACCACCCCATCACCACCACCACCATCCTCACCATCATCATCACTACCACCACCACCCCATCACCACCACCAGAATCACCTCTACCACCACTGTGCTAACCAAGGGCCTTGGGCAAGTCTAGTGAACTCATAAGTTCTGCTCTGTTAGGCCTTGATGAGTGTGACCAGCAACTGTGTGGAAACGGGAACTGCAGGAACATCATTGGCTCCTACATCTGCCTGTGCTTCCCTGGCTTTGTAGCAACACACAACAGGGACTGTGCAGGTGAGGGGGCAGGGAAGCCAAGCTTTAGCGTCCCTCTCTAAAAAGTGGCCCTAAAGTCAGTGAGATGGCTCAGCAGGTGAAGGCACTTACCACCAAGCCTGATGATGTTGATACCTGGGTCCCACATAGTGGAAGGAGAGAATCAACTCCCACAAGTTGTCCTCTGACCTCCACAGGCACACCATGCACACCATGGCATACACACATACAGAGAGAGAGAGAGAGAGAGAGAGAGAGAGAGAGAGAGAGAGAGAGAGAGAGAGAGAGAGAAAGTGTAATTTAAAAGAATAGATTTTTAAAGGATTTTTAAAATACTTTTATTTATTATTTTATATGTATGTGTGTATTGCCTGCATGTAGGTAAGTGCACCTGTGTTGTGCAATGCCCACGGAGGACAAAAGAGGCTGTCAGATCCCCTGGAACTGGAGTTATTTTTATTTTATGTGTGTGAGTGTTTTGCCTGCATGTATGTAAGTGCACTGGCCCATAGTCAAAAAATGGCATCAGGTCCCCTGGAACTGGAGTTATGGACAGTTGTTAGCTGCCATGTGGGTGCTGGGAACTGAACGCTGGTCTCTGCAAGAGCAAAAAGTGCTCCTAACTAATGAGCCATCTCTTCAGCCCCAGATTTTTTTAAGTGGCTCTGTTGTTATAGGTGCAGACCTGAGTCTTGAGGCACTCACCAGAGCACCCTAAAAACACTCTGTGTGTGTGTGTGTGTGTGTGTGTGTGTGTGTATGCCATGGTGTGCCTGTGGAGGTCAGAGGACAACTTGTGGGAGCTGATGCTCTTCTACCAGGATACAGGTTCTTGGATCCTCTGGCAAAGAACTGAGGACAGTGGTTAGAAAAAGGAACAGAAAGCTGGGCCTGCCTGGGCATGCACTCAGGATGGAGAGGCAGATAGCTATCTGTGAGATGGAGGCCAGCCCAGGCCCAGATCTCCCAGGCAAGCCCCAGTTCCAGCTGGGGCTACAGGGAGATCCTGGCTGGCCTCAAATTCACAGAGATCCTCGTGCCTCTACCTCTTGAGTGCTGGGATTAAAGGTGTGTGCCACCATGCCCAGATTTAGAAAATATTTTAATTAAATGAAAATGGAAACATAAATCTAAATGTGTGGGATGCAACTAAGAGAGTACTTAGTGACAAATTCACAGCATTACATGATTTTATGTTAGAATATGATAACACCTACTTCACAGGATGATAAGGAGCTTAATATACAGGATTTATGTGAGTCCTTAATGAGTTAAAGTCGAGCCATCAACTCAACTTAGTTGTGAACAGAAATGCAAGGAAGGCCCAATCCCCTTTGGGCTCTGTGGTGGCCATCTGTCATCTCCCCTCTACAGATGTTGATGAGTGTACCATCTTGGCGGGGCAAGTGTGTCAATTTGGCCAGTGCTTCAACACAGCTGGCTCCTTCCACTGTTTTTGCCAAGATGGGTTTGAGCTCACCGCCAATGGGAAGAACTGTGTGGGTGAGTTGCTCCCTCTGCTCTGGGCCCTCTTCCTCATATACCTGCAGTTGGCACTACTATTGTTTTGTGTTTGTTGTTTGTTGTTTGTTTGTTTGTTTGTTTGTTTGAAATAGGTCTCACTGTAGCCCCAGCTGGCCTGGAACTCACTATGTAGACCAGGCTGGCCTCAATTTCACAGAGACCCACTTTCCTCTGCCTCCTGAGTGCCAGGACTAATGGCATGTGCCACTGTGCTCAGTAGTTGGTACTTTTGAATGAGCATAGTTCCATTTAATATCTGTACATTTTTAAGGTATTAAAAGCAAGAACTACCTATGGTTTAGGGTGAGGCTGTCTTGAAACAAGAATTTTATAAAATAACAAATAGATGTGCTGAATGGTTGGCACAGAGATCTTGGAGGGAATCTGCAAGTGGTTTGGCATTACAAATCTTGCTCCCTCTGTCACTCTGTCCACTATGACTCCACCTGTAACCCCACCAAGGCCAGATACCCTTCCTTCCTCTGATACCCCTGTTTTCTTGAGTCAGCATTTTCCTTGGCTCCAAAGCTGCCCCTAGAAGGGCTCATCCCCTCAGTCACTTGCAGGTATTGGGCAAAAACCTGGGGAAGCCCTGTACCTCCTCTCTAGCACTAGGATTCCCCTCATTTTCCCTCCACAGACATCAATGAGTGTCTCAGCCTTGCAGGAACCTGCCTGCCAGGCACCTGCCAAAACCTTGAGGGTTCCTTCTGCCGCATCTGCCCCCATAGCTTCCAGGTGCAGGCTAAACATTGCATTGGTAAGTATTCAACCTCATATCTCAGCTCTGGGGACCAGGATGGTGCCTATGTTTCCCCCCTTTAGAAAATAAGAACACTAGCTGGGGTAATGAGGTAGAGTGCGTGCGGCAATGCACCAAGCACAATTTCATACATTTGTATTGTTGGGGGGCTCCTGGCTCAGGGAAGAACTCTGAACTTCCTTCCCTCCAGGGCTCACAAATTTCTTTGTGAACCCTATGAAATGCACATGGCTTGGAGTATTGCTACAACCTTAGAGACACCCAGTACAATTCTCACTCAAGATGTAGTAAAGGGCCAATCTGGGCTGATCTCCACCAGTGTAATTGCCCACAAGGATGATTTCCTACCATCTAGACCAACTAGTCTGACCTGATCTTAGGTGGTTAATTCATTATGCTAGCCTCATACAGTGTATGTGGGCTAACCTAGACCAGTATGGCCTGAGCCGACAGATTAGTCTCATATAAAGTGAGATAACCTGGACCAGTCTGACCCAACTACTGCTGCTCTAGTCTTATATTTGAGCTAACCTTCCATAACCCTCCATAGACTGACCTGATCACATCTGATACTGTTTTCCATTTGGGCTAGCCTTGCATAATCTGGACTAACCTGGACCACTGTGACCTGACTGCTTCTGCTCCAGTTTCTTTCATCTGAGCCTTGTATAATTTGGGCTAATTTGGACCATTCTGACTTGAATAAATGTGCCAGCTTGTATAGATTGAGCTCGTTTAGACCAATCTAGTCTGGGCTTCTTCTAGCTTATTCTATCTGGGCTAGCCTGGTACATGAGCTGATGCCAACTAGTGCAGGTGAAATATCTCCAGACTCAGTTAGCTTTGTAAAGTTTTAAGTCTCTAAAGATGAACTTGGGTCAACTAAATGATTCAGCTGATAAAGGCACTTGCTGCCAAGCATGATGACCTGAGTTCAATACCCAGGACTCACATGGTGGAAAGAGAGAACTGACTCCTTCAAGTTGTCTCCTAACCTCCATATGCATACCATGGCACATGCCTATACACACATACACATACACATGTTCACACTAAAAAAATAAAGCATTAAAATAAGTTTTAAAGATGTCTAGCATGGTTGCACACCCCTTTAATCCCAGCACTTGGAAGGTAGAGGCAGGCAAGATCTGTGTGAGTTTGAGGCCAGTCTAGTCTACATAGTGAGTTCCAGGTTAGCTGGGGCTATGTGGAGACCCTGTCTCAAAAAGAACAAAATTAATTAATTAAATTTTTAAAAATTTAAACTATGAACTTCTCCTGACCATAACCCCTACTCTGAAGACACTTGAGAAAGCCCTCCACATACACACTGCTAGCCTAGTGCTGGTGGCTCATACTGCACCCATGGGTGCCCTACTCTCCTTTGGTCCTTAGAGTTCTTTTTTGAAGGGGGGATTTGAGACACAGTCTCCCTATAGCCCCAGCTGGATTGGGACTTGCTGTGTAGAGCAGCCTAGCTCACACAGATCTGCCTGCCCCTGCCTCCTGAGTGCTGGGATCAGCCACACCTGACTTTTTGTTGATGTTTTGATTTTTTTGCTTTAGGGCTTTTAGGGCTAGACTCTGCTCCTACTCCCTGACAAACCCACCTCACTCTGTCTAGAGGTTCTACCTGCCCCACTCCCAGCTCTAATCCCTGTCCTTGCAGACATGAATGCTTAGAGGAGCCCAACTTCTGCCTCTCTGGCACCTGTACCAACCATCCTGGGAGCATCCAGTGCCTGTGCCCCGCTGGCTTTGTCCTCTCTGACAATGGGCATCATTGTTTTGGTGAGTGTTGACAGAACTTTTTCTAAGAAAAATATAAACAAATATCTGCTCTCTCCCCACTCAGATACGATGCCGAGGACAGACCAAGGTAAGTTTCCATATAGTCCAGCTTAAGAAACGAATGAGTTTATTGGGCTTATTCACAGAGTATGGGTGAGGGGATATTTACAAAAACATGGATGACCCCAAGGTAAACATCCCTGAAAAGTCTCACCCCAGCCTGGATGGCAACTTCCCCATAGTTGCATAGATGGAGGCCCTGCTTCCCTTAACGGTCCACCCTCCTAATACTCTGGGGCTCCTAAGACCACAAGGCTATGTACAATTAAGGCAGAGTTGCTTGCAGCTGGCAAGGATGCAGAAGGGAGCAGTTGGAATCTCAGATAAGGGTCTAATGGCCCTCCCCACCCCTTCCTGCTATGAGGGAGCATCAACAGGCTTGACCTTTATGGGGGGGGTCGCTGGACCCCCGGCGTGGTCCTGGGGTCTCCGCCACACCTGGCTAGTCCCAGCGTGAGCCTGGCCACAAGCGATGTGGGGAGCGCACCTGGGCTCCCGGGCGCACTCACTCTGGATGTGGCTCGGCGGTGCGCAGACTTCTCTGGGAAGTGGCTGCTTCAGGTCCCCGTCTCTGGGAATAGCGGCAGCTGATGGCTACCACAGTTTCTGGTGCTAAGAGCTTCTCTGCTACTAGAGTATTATTCAGTCAGAATCCCGCCTCTATTACACCCTTGTACCTTTCGTCAGGATGGCGGAGTTCCTAGCCAGTGAACTCCACAGGGAAGAGGCTCGGAGTCGGCGAAAGCTGGGGTATCTGTGGGCCGATAACCGAGAGTGCTGCTCTCCAGTGAGATCAGGTCGCTGGTAGTAAGACACAGGACTCAAGGCACGGCTTAGTCTGTGTTTATAGCTTTATTGTATCTCTGCTCCTTGCTGTCCAGCTCTCTGCTGATCCAGCTTTCTGGGACCCAATCTCCGACTATTAAGAGAAGACTAGCATATTTATATACCATGGGGGTAGTGGTAAAAGCTTTTAGATACTTTGTGAGATATTCTATTTACATGTGGAAGTGGGTTTCTGCTAGACTATTGTCTACCTGTAAAAATCACACACAGGAAGGCATGGTATGCATAGAGCCAAAGGCCATGTTTATGTCAAGGCATCTGTGGCGGCCACTTCAAAGGGAGAGACAGGAAAGATGCCAGAAAGCACCTTGCTATGAAAAGGAGCCAGCAGCACATTCCCGAGCTGCATGAGCTGTCCGGTGTGAAGGGGCTTCGACTTTCGCATAACAGGTCTCCCAACAGACCTTGAAGGTCGCTTGTGGGCAATCACAGCTGCTCTGATAAAGATGGTAATAGTTTTACCTTTGGAGGACAGTGTTCTATAACTGTGAGCCTGAAGCCCCGGTAGCACAGAGGACTTAGAGGAGAGTGTGGTAGGAGGTAGGGAGGGAAAGATTCAAATCACTCAAAGCTCTGGACAGATACCTCACTCCTATAAAAGTTAACTTGGTCTGTTCTGGTCTGTTGGAAGCTATTATTTTAAGCACAGCCATTGTGTGCACTGAGCTGTGGCAGGTTGCCTTGACTCTAGAATTTGTGTGTTTTGCACACAAGTATCATATTGTTCTGCCAAGTCAGGAAGAATGTATTGATATTCTAGGGTGGACAGGTAAATGGTTGAATTCACAACAAGTATTTGACCGTTCCTTTACTCTCAGGAGGAGGTGGGAAAAATAGCTGTTGATGCCAATTCAGCTAAGCAAACTGTGGCTGTCTGATGTTCTGCTGTATAAGAAGGCTGAGCTAAAATAAACCGGGGCTGCAGTCTCTACTGACAGTCTCCCAAGTATTTTCCTCTGTTTCTTATTTTTCTTTCAGTCCTCACTCCCCTTCTCAGGTGCTGTTCGTCTTGGCTGGCTCGTACCGGCACTGGTCCAACCGGGTCGTTGGATTTATTTAGGTCATCCTATAAACCACAGCTTCCCTCACTTAGCAAGATTTGAGTCTTTGCCTACATCTATGTACATGCACCATGTGCATGTCTGATGCTCATGGAGGCCACAAGAGAGTGTCGGATCCCACTATTGTTAGTGTCATGTTGGTACTGGGAACCAAACCTGGATCCTCTGCAAGAGCATACAGTGCTCCTAATCACTTAACTATCTCTCCACCACCACTTGCCAAGTTTTATCCAGTCCCAGCCAGCTTAGACCACTCAGACTGACTGCATCTCAACTGGGCTAGCCTCCTCCAGTAGGGGCTAGCCTCAGCCAGCTGGAGCCAGCTTTCTCATACAGGTTAGAGGACATCAAGGGCGGAATAAAGAGCCTCTCCATGCAATTCAGCAGGTATTTGCTGTTTGGGGTATATAGGATGCAGTGGTAAGCTACACCCCAGCCTGCCTGTGAGAACTTCTCAGGCTGGTGGAAGGTTGAGGTTCTAGAAAACTAGATCTTCCAGCCCTCTGCAATTCAGTAGCTTTGTCTCTTTAAGAAGGGGCCCAACAGGGACTGGAAAGATGGCTCAGTGGTTAAGAGCACTGGATGCTCTGACAGAGGATCTGTATTTGATTCCCAGCACCCACATGCCAGCTAACACCAGTTCCATGGGGCTCCAACAGTGTCTTCTGACCTTCACAGGCATTGCACGACACAGATGCATTTACACACAGACAAAATACACACAACTCTGGGTTGGTGCATGCTTGAAATCCCATCACTGGAAAGGTAGAAATCGGCAGATCCTTGGGGCTCACTGTAGACAGCACCTGAGGGACAATATTGGAGGTTATCCTCTGGCCTCCATGCACACACACTTGCACCTGCACACACACAAACATACATACATGTGTGGTGTGTATGTGCTTGGGCAAGCAGAAGTGCACAAAAGAAGTAAGTTGGAACATTGCTGGAAAGGATTCCTAGCCAAAGTTGCAAGGCTCAACCTCATTGGCCCAAGTTGGGTCACATGTGTATTCCTGAGCTGTTTGCTGTGGTCAGGAGTATGGCATATTCTCACTGACTGCTACTAGAACCAGGGTTGTCCATCTCTAGGGTTGGAGGGGAGTGGGGCAGGCACAGCTAGTGGCCATTAATCATTTTAACATCTCCTCCTACCTCCCATCCCACAGACACACGGCAGAGTTTTTGCTTCACCCGTTTTGACTCTGGGAAGTGTTTGGTGGCCAAAGCTTTCATTGCCACCGAGACCCGGTGCTGCTGCAGCAAGAGACCTGGGGAGGGCTGGGGTGACCCCTGTGAGCTGTGTCCTCAGGAGGGCAGTGGTGAGCTGCCATCCTGTCCCCAGACCTCTCTGAGCCTTCCTGACCAACTGCACCTCCTTCCTCCTCTAATCTTCCCTCATCTTTCATAGGGTACTGGGGACTGCTTTGCTGGAAATTTTGATCCTGTTTTCTTCCCAGTTACTTTTCAGAAACTCTGTCCCTTTGGCCATGGGGCAGTCCCAGGCCCGGATGACTCCAGAGAAGGTGAGACCTGCCTTTAAGTGTTAGGAATGACTCCCTCCTGTTTCTGCTCTGCCTGGATCCTCAAGTCTTAGGTTCCACAAGTTGCCCTAGGGCTCCCATAGTGACAGGTGCTGTGTCTTAACTCCTGCCACTTGCAGATGTGGATGAGTGTGTGGAGAACCCGGGCATCTGCACTAACGGCTTCTGCCTCAACACTGATGGCTCCTTCCGATGCCAGTGTCCCTTCGGCTACAGCCTGGACTTCACTGGCATCAACTGTGTGGGTGAGTGGTCAGCAAGCCACTTTCCTCATTCATGCATTCTGTCTGTCTTAATTTCATTGCTGTTGCTGTGGCAAAATATCCTGACAAAAAGGCCACTTAAGGAAGAAAGGGGTTGACATCAGCTGACAATGCCAGACTGTAGTCCATCATTGTGGGGAAGTCAAGGCAGGAATTTCAAACAGCTAATCACATTACAGCCACAGTCGAGGGCAGAGAGAAATGATGCACGCATACTCACTTGCTTGTACTAAGCAGGATTTCTCCACTTACACAGTTAAGGACCCACTGTATGAGGACTGGTGTTTTCCACAGTGGGCAGGGGCTTCCCACATGAATTAACAAGACATGCCCACAGGCCAACCCAATGTAGACAATCCCTCATTCAGACTCTACTCAGGTGATTCTAGGTTGTGTCAAGATGACAAAGTTAACCATCATTCTCTCATTTCCTTCCTTCGTCCACTCATTCATTTCCTGTCATTTGATCACTCATTCACTTGTTTGGTCACTTACTCAATTACTTCACTTATTCATAATGCAGTCATTTCTTCATTTTTCCATTTTTCCTCATGGCTGTTCACTTATCCAGTTCCCTGATTCACCTGTGTGTTCATTCAGTTACTCTGTCTTCCTTATTTATCCCTTCTTCTCTTATCTGCTCCTTCCTCGTTCACTCACCACTTGGCCACTCAGTCCCTTGCTCACTCCCTCATGGTTCACTCATTCAGTTGCTCGTTTCTCATGTTTTCATTTACTGCTCCAGCTACTCTTTCATTCATTCCCCTCACTATTCATTTATTACCTTATTCATTTATTCTCTCCTGTGTGTGCACTCAATAGCTTTCACTTGTTCATCCATTCATTCATATGCTTTTTAAATTATTATTATTTCCATCATTGTTTATTTTTGAGATTTTTATAAAATATATTTTTATCATATTGGGATTCTCTCCCCATCTGCACCCGGCTTACTACCCCACCCAATTTCATGTACTCTAATATATATTAGAGTCTATAGAGTCAAATTTGTGTCCCTAAATGTCCTTCAGTGTGGTTCCATCCACTGGAACCTGGGCCACCTACCATGAGTCTAATCCTTAAATGACACTGAAGCTCCCCCTCCTGGCAACCATTGGTTACCAATACTTCCTCATGTAGGGTTCGGGTTTCTTACCCACTTCTCCAAGTCTATGCTGGGATTTTGTTGGACTTGAGCTTATGTGGGACTTGTGCATGCTATCACCATTGCTGTGAGTTCATATGAGCAGCTGCCCAGCTAAAAATTTATTTTATTTTATGTGTATGAGTGTTTACCTGCATGTATGTAAGTGCATCACATGTATGTATTACCCACAGAGGCCATAAGAGGGCTTTGGATCCCCTAGAACTAGAGTTAAGGACAATTGTCATCCATCATGTGGGAACCAAAGCTGGGTCCTCTGCAAGAACAGCCAGTTCTCTTAACCACTGAGCCATCTCTCCATCCCCAAGATTTATTTTTTTTAATTATGTGTCTCTGTGTGTGTGCATGCATGTATGTGTGTGCATGTGTGTGTGTGCAAGTGCCTTCAGAAGCCAGAAAAGGGTACCAGATCCCTTGGAAATGGAGTTAGAGGTGGTTGTGAGCCACTGATGTGGGTACTAGGAGTTGAACTCAGGCCATTTGCAAGAGAGCGTGTGCTCTTAATTACTGAACCATCTCTTCAGCCCTTCATGTGCTTGTTGCTTGTTTCTTAATTCAGTACCTGACCCTTTTTTTTTTTTTTTTTTTTTTTTTGGATTTTGGAGACAGCCTCAGCTGTCCTGGAACTCCCTTTGTAGACCAGGCTGGCCTTGATCTCACAGAGCTCCACCTGCTTCTGCCTCCTGATTGCTGGGATTAAAGGCATGGGCCCCAGATCTGGCTTGACCTTTTTTAAAATTGTTGCTCATTCATTCATCCCTTGCTCATTCATTCACTCATAGACTCACAAATTCATCCAATCACTCATTTTTCATTTAATTATTATTCACTCCCTTGCTTGCTCATGCCTTCACTCCTCTATCTACTCCTTCACTCATTCATGTACCTTCATTCACTTATTCACTTAACCCTTCATTTACTGTCTTTCTCACTAATTCATTCACCTATTCACATCATTATTCATTCATTTGTTTAGTCATTTGCTTACTCATGCATCCCTATATCACACTTTCACTCATCTACTCTAACTCATTTATTCACTTAATCCTTCATTTACTCTCTTGATCACTCATTCATTCACCTATTCACTTCATCATTCATTTTCCCCATTGCTCATTCATTTACTCACTAACTAGTCAGTCAGTCACTCATCACTCTCATCTGTTCATCTATTCCTTGCTCATCCATTCTTTTCTTCGATCACTCACTCATCTACACTAACTCACTAACTCATTCATTCACTATTCTATTCATCATTCATGTATTCACTTGCCTCTTGCTTAGTGGTTCACTAAATTTATGTACTCAGTGGTCACTCATTCATTCATTTAGTCACTTAGTCATTCATCCCTTGCTTATTCATTTGTACATGTACTCACCAGCTTATTCATTCATCCATTTACTCCCTTTGCACACTCATTCATTTCCTCACTTTCTTGTTCATTCATGTTCTACTCATTCATTCTTTGAACACATACCCATTGCCTGTCCCACAGCCAGTATGGACCTACCACAGATCTTGCCCTATCCAGTCTGTGGCAATCAAAGGGACACACAAAGAACAATGTTGAGGGTGGGGACCTCCCTGCAGATGCTGACTTCCCACTCCTTTATCCCCAACCAGACATAGATGAATGCTCTATTGGGCATCCCTGTGGGCAGGACAGTTGTACTAATGTCATCAGAGGCTTCAGATGCACCTGGGCAGATGACTTTGAGGCTGGCCCCATGATGACCTGTGAAGGTATGATGCTGCCTGATCAGGACCTGGGCTGGATGATGAAGACCTCCAGGGGCTATTCCACAGGAAATATCAGGGGTCCACTAGACAGACCCTTCCCAGCTGACACCTCTGCTGGCCTCCACAGACACCAACAAGTGTACCCTGAACCCACTACTATGTGTTTTCTGTTGCCACAACACTGAGGGCTCCTACCTCTGCACCTGCCCAGCTGGTTACACCCTGTGGAAGGATGGTGCCATGTGCCAAGGTAGGCTCTGCACAAACCAGTGATGGGAAGGTCTCTGTGACTCCCCACCACTGATCTTATGATCCCCACAGTGTGTAGATAATATTGGACCAAGAAAGGCTCCGGCTTCCAGCAGATCCAGATGTAGTCTCGTCACTTCCATTTTCTGTCTATAAGTGGAGCTTGAGCTCTGGAGGGTAGGCCTGGGCAGGAAGGGAGCTCACACTGCAGAGAGCTGACCCATGACATGCAGTAAGCACTTTGCTTTGGAGGAGATGTGGTGTCAGTTAGTTTTCTGCTACTATAACTGATTGCTATAGACCAGGTAACTGATAAAGAATAGAAATAAGAGACATAAGATATGGCTCATTGGGTAAGAGTGCCTGCTGCATTAGCAAGAGGACCTGAGTTCAGATTCTCTAGCACCCCCATGAAAAGCTGAGTATAGGAGCTCAGAGATGGCTCAGTGGTTAAGAGCACTGAATGCTCTTACAGAGGACCCAGGTTCAATTCCCAGCACACACACGGCAGCTAACAACCATCCTTAACTCCAGATCCAGGAGATCTGACACCCTCTTCTGGCCTCTTTGGGCTTTACATTACATGGGTGCACTTACATATATGCAGGCAAAACACTCATATGCATACAATTTAAAAAATAAATAAAAATAATAAAAACGTTAAGCATGACCACATTCAGGCCTGAAACCCCAGTGCTGTAAGGAGCACAGGAGGATTACTGGGGCTTGCTGGCCACCAGCCTAGCTCCAGATTCAGTGAGAAATTCTGTCTGAAGGGGTATAGTGAAGAGTGAGACCAGGACATGTGAAATCATCATCTGGTCTATGTGCTTGTGCACAGGCATACACACACACACACACACACACACACACACACACAAACTAGCAATATATTTGGCTCTTGGTTCTCGTTGCTGGGAATTCCAGGATCCATCAGGGAAGGGCTTCCAAGTGGCATCACAGCATGACACAAACCATCTCATGGCAAGACAAAACAAAGTGCTAGTTCAAGTCTGTCCTTATAAAGCCACTGATACCATCATGGAGGCCCCACCCTCAAGACCTCTTCTAATCCTATTACTTCCCAAAGACTCCAGCTCTAAACCATCACTGTAAAACTTTAGGGATTTAAGTTTCTAACACTTGAGTTTCAGGAGGACACCTGGTCCCAGAAAGGGCCCTGGGGGATGATATCTAAGGCCCTCCCAGCTGGAGCCAAGCAGTGAAATGCTTGACCTTGACCAACCCACTGTCCCTGGTCATCCAAAGATAGGAATGAGTGTAAGGATGGGTCTCAAGATTGCTACAACCTTGTCATGCTGTGCAAAAACCTCATTGGCACCTACACCTGCATCTGCCCACCAGGCATGCAGCCCCAGCCCTCTGGAGAGGGCTGCACAGGTATGGGTGTGTCCAGGATACAGCAGACCCTCCACAGAGAGGGGATTCAAAGCAAGGGGGCACCTTCGAGGCTGAGGGAGGTTGGCTCTTGGACTTTGACTCCCCTTCTGGTCTCCCTTATCCCTCCCATCTCAGGTGAGGATGAATGTCAAGCCAAGTCCAGCCTCTGTGCCCATGACCACTGCATCAACACGGTGGGCAGCTTCTGGTGCAACTGTGACAAAGATTTCCGGCCCAAACCCACCCTCACAGAGTGCCACGGTGAGTGTGACCAGGGCCAAGCAAAGTGAACACAGCCATTCATCACATGTCATGCATTTCACTGGGGAGGTCCCTGAGACAGGGATGAGGAAATTCTGAGGTATGACAAGGGTTGTTGTACCAATCTGGCCACATGCGCATGAGTACACACACGCTTTTGTCCCGCTTGATAGAACTCCATAGAAAAGTCAATACCTCCTTCTTTCCACCCACCTCCCATTATTCCTCCAACTCCAGAGGCATCGCCCCAAAATGAGCTCCTCTGGGGTTTCCCACAACCATGCCTGTACCATCTGCCTTGGGCACCGACATGTGAGCCAACGCCACACTCTTCTTTCCTCCCCGGGGACAATGCCTTACATCTAGCTTCAGGACACATGTAAGTATCCAGCTGCCTCCTAGGCGCCTCTATTTCCAACACCCAACAATGTAGCTCATCCCAAAATACACTCAGCATTTCAGTGGTACATCCCCCAAGCCAGTGTCTTGGAGTAGCCAGTGCCTCCTCATCCAGTCTGTACTCAGCCCTCTCTTTTCACCTATCTCCTATTTAATTTTTCTTTTTTAGTTCTTTTTATTTTATATGTATGAATGTCTTGCCTACATGTATGTAAGTGCACCCACGGACACAATGCAATGCCTATGGAGGCCACAAGAGGACATTGGAGCCCTTGGAGCTGGAGTTATGAATAGTTAACCACATGTGGTTCCAGGAACCAAACCTGAGTCCTGCGCAAGAGCAGCCAGTGCTCTTAACTGCTGAGGTATCTCTTTAGCCTGTATTTTATTTTTCTTAATTCTATTTTATTACAGGCTTTTTTTTGAGACAGGATATCTCTGTAGCCCAAGCTGGCCTGGAAATGGCTATGTAGACCAGACTGGCTGCAATCTCACAGAGATCTGCCTGCCTCTGTCTCTCCAATGCTGGAATCAAAGGTGTGTCACAATGCCCGGCCTTTACCATCTTATTTATTATTAATGTGCAGGTGTTGGGGGGACATGTGTGGAGATTTGAAGAAAGCTTATAGTTGAATCTTTCCTCCATCATGTAGGCTCTGGGAATCGAACTCAGGTCATCAGGCTTGGCAGCAGTCACCTTTACCGACTGAGCCACCTTGCCAACCCTGATCTTATTTTTTCCCTGTTGTTCTATCTCAAGCATCAGCACTTTCTACCCACCCCTCTTGCTTCCCTGCTGCCCCTTACCTGCACAAAGACATTGCCCTTTGGCCACCTAAGGCCAGCCAGCCTAGCCTGGGGGCTATACTGATATTTGGGTGGATGGGTACCTTCTGCCCCCTACCTCTTTTTTTTGGAGAGTGTCTTACCATGTCCAGTGATGATAGAAAGAGTTCACACTGTACACATATGCCTGGCTGCCAGGCATCCTGGGGAAGGGAGGTCTTGAGCAGAGCACGTCTCCAGCCCACCCTCCCTACCCATTCTCTGCAGACATCCGGCAGGGGCTCTGCTACTCTGAAGTGCTACAGGCCATGTGCCAGAATTGGTCGAGCAGTGGTGAGGCTGTTCCCAAGACCATGTGCTGCTGTGGGGGTGGTCGGGGCTGGGGGCCTCACTGCGAGCTCTGTCCCCTGCCTGGCACCTCTGCCTACAGGAACCTCTGCCCCCATGGCACAGGCTATAACACTGAGGGCAAAGGTGAGTGTCCTTGAGTTATGCAAAGGTGAGGGCAATGTATGGTATGTGTTGTATGTGTGCCTGTGTGTGTTGTGTGGGGGGGGTGTCTGTGTATGTAAGTGTGGTGTGTGTATGGAATATGTGTGGTGTGTGTAGTGTAGGGTGGTGTGGGAGGTGTGGGGGAGTGGTGGCAGGGATGTATGTGTGTGTTTATGTGTGTATGCTGTGTGTTTGTGTGGTGTGTGTGGTGTGTATATGTATGTGTGGGTTTGTGTGGTTTGTACACAGTAGATGAATGGTGTTGTGGTATGTGTCTGTGTGTGGTATGGATATGTGTATTTGTGTATATGTAAATGCGTGTGACGTATGTTTTTATGTGTAGTGTGGTGCAGATGGTGTGTCTGTGTGATGTATATGTGTGTGATGTGGTTTTGTTTGGTGAATGTGGTATATGATGGTGTGTGTGGTGTGTATGTGGGAGGGTATTGGGGTGTGTAGTGTATGTATGTGTGCTGTGTGGGTATATATGTGGAATGGGGGGAGGGTGTTTGTGCTTACTCAGTCAAAAGAAACTCCATCAGCATGCCCTGCTGGCTCAGGGATGCATGCAAACCCAGGGTGGTATCCATCCCTGTGGGCTGGAGTGGAGGAAGGGAAAGGATGCCTGGGCTTGCTTCTGAGGAGAGGGGCTGGTGGGTAGAAGGAAGGAGCCCTGCTTCAGTGGAACAAGACAGCCAACCAGCCCGAGCCCTGCCCTACTTGTCCCTAGACATGGATGAGTGCCTCATGCTCACTGATCAATGTGCCCATGGGGAGTGTATCAATAGCATTGGCTCCTTCCACTGTCACTGCCAGGCTGGGTACATACCAGATGCCACTGCCACTACCTGCACAGGTGAGCCAAGCCCCACCCCACCCCACACCCTGGTCTAGTTAAACCTCTGCAAAAAGTTCCTAGCCCCCACCTCTGCAGGGTCTACTTTTGTGTCTCTTGGTTTCCATGTACCAAGTAGTCCCCACGTCCTAAGGCAACCAGAAAAGACCAGAAGCAAAGTTCTTTGGCTTCTCCGTCCTGTGTGGAACACACTCCTGCTCTTCTTTCCTCCTGTTTTTCCATAAGTCCTGAAATTTCTTTTTCAGTTACACTGTGTAACAGGTGTTCCTCCAAGTCACAGGCTATAAACTCCAACCTGAGGGCGAAGTTGTAAATAAGGTTTTATTGACACACACTCCTGTGTGTTTGCTTGTCTTTGGTGACTACTTTCCTGATAAGAAGGCTGCATTAACTAGTTGTGATTATGACAATGTAACACTAAAGGCAAACAGTCAGTTATCTCTCAGTAACCAAGGGGGATTTTTCCAATATACAGCCCCCCATCAGATATGAAATCCATAAAATTGTATCACTGGAGCTGGAGCAATAGCTCAGCTGTTAAGAGGGCATTGGACCCCCTGGAATTGGAGTTACAGAGCATTGTTAGCTGCCATGTGGGTGCTGGGAACTGAACCAGGGTCCTCTGCTCTTAACCACTGAGCCCTCTATCTAGTCCCTGATGTCTTAACCTTAATTCATTGATCTAATACAGTTCAACAGTTGTGGCCTCTATTATTTAAGGAAACTGTAAGAAAACAATCTGTATGTGTTCAGTACAGGCACTTTTTTTTCGAATATTTTCCATTGTTGTTAGTTGAATCCTTTCGTATTCTGTTTGCTAGTTGGCTTTTTATTGAAAAAGTATGGGCAACTATGTAGCTCAGTGCTAGAGCTCCTTCCTATCATGTGCAAGCATGAAGTCCTGGCTTTGACGCCCACCAACACATAAAAATAAAAAATAAGGCCAGCAAGATGGCTCAGTGGGTAAAGGTACTTGCCACCAAGCCTGATTACATGAGTTTGAACCCTGGGACCCACATAGTAGAGGAGACAGCTGAATGCTGGAAGTCATTCTCTGACCTCCATAGTCACAGTGAAACAAATACCCACACACACACACACACACAAGGCGCATGCCACCAACCCTTATGACCTGAGTTCAGTTCCAGGACCCACATGAGGTAGGAGAGGACTGACTACTGAAAGCTGACTTTTGACACCACACACACACACACACACACACACACACACACACACACACACACCACAAATAAATTTTAATAGTAAAAAGTGGATACACTAATGTAGTTCCACAATTTTGGATAACCAGAGTGTGAGAAGGGGACTCCTGCCTCTGACGCCCCATCATACCTTATAATGTTGGCCTGTTTCTCTCATACTCTGCCATCCCACCTAGATTTGTTTGAGTGCAGCCAGGACCCCAAGCCGTGTTCCCTCCACTGCAAAAACAGGGACGGCAGCTTCCTGTGTGCCTGCCCCGGAGGATATCTGCTGGAGGAAGACTGCAGGATCTGCAAAGGTGACACCTTCCCTCTTTTACCCCAGTGCTCCTGCACTCCTCCCTGCCTGTTGTTGGTCTGACACCCTCCTCTGCTCAGGGCTGACCCCCCACATCCACAATACATGTCTTGCTGCTCTGCTGCCTGCCAGTGACAAGAACAGCACCAGGCCCCACATCTGAGCATGGAGCCCCGAGTCCCACCTCAGGCCTGGCCCCAGCTTTGCTCCCTGAGCCCCTTCCCTCACCTCAAGCCCACTCCCTGAGCCACATCCCCTTCACACACACCCTCAAAACCACCCCCTGAGCACCCCCGCACTGACAACCTCAAACCCACCCTGTAAACCAACCCCCTGCACACCCTCAAGCCTGTCCCCAGGCCCCCACCCCCTGAGCCTCTGGGCCCCTCTGTGCTGCAGACATAAACGAGTGCACCTCCAGGCAGCACAATTGCCAGTTCATCTGCATCAACATCATGGGCGCCTTCACCTGACACTGACCTCCTGGCTTCACCCAGCACCACCAGGCTTGCTTTGGTGAGTCACCTGAAACAGACACACGATAGATTGTGCACAACCTCAACCTTGACACATTTATGATACGAAAAAAGTATCAAGCACTCATGTGTGTTAGTGTGTCATGCATGAGCACAGAGGGTGATTGGAACACAGTCCCTGCTTGCGGGATGCTTTCAACCTGGTAGAACCTTCTTTATGGCCCTAAAGAGATGCAAGGCCCACCATCAAAAATCCCTCTGGCCTGGCCACGGGACAGCCCCTCTTGCCCTTGACTCTGCCTACCAAGCATGCTTTCCAAACTGCAGGGTTTCACACAATTGCTTCAAGAGAAGTTGGTTTGGAAGCCACAGCCACAAAGATAAGTGCCACAGTTGGGACTTCTTGTGTCTTGTGGCTCGGAGAGAACCAAAACTTCCTCTCTGCCTAGCCCAGTCAAGGGCAACAGCATTCAGGCGCCATTGACCTCAGCCAGAGCTGACTTCTCAGTGGGCACCAGCTGTGCAACCAGGCAGTGTTTCTGATGTGGAAAGATGTTCACAGAATATCCCATTTTTACATTGTTTATGTGTATGAGTATTTTGCCTGCGTGTGTGTTAAGTGTACCACATGGGTGCAATATCTGCAGGGGCCAGAAGAGGGTGTCAGATCCCCTACAACTAGACTTACAGGTGGTTGTTAGCTGCCATGTGGGTGTTGGGAACTAAACCAGGTCCTCTTCAAGAGCAGCCACTGCTCTTAACCACTAAGCCATCTCTCCAGACTCAATATTGTTTTTTCAATAATTAATAAACAGCCAGACACTACTGAGAAGGCAGAGACAGGAAGATCCCAGGGGCTCACTGACCCGCTAATTTAGGCAAATCAATGAACTCCAGGTTCAGAGAGAGACTGATGTCAACCTCTGACCTCCACATGCAACTCCACACACCCTGCACACACAAATAATAATTTTAAATCACTGGAGCTGGGGAAATGGCTTAGTAGTTAAAGCACTTGCTGTGCAAACTTAAAGACTGGAGTTCTGATCCCCAGAACCCACATAAAATGCCAGATGGGTATGGTGCCCACCTGTAATTGTAGCCTGGGAAGGGGGAGACAGGGGACTGGCTGGCATGAGTAGTCATATCAGTGGCTCTGGGTTTGATTGAGAGACCTACCTCAATGAATAAAGTAGAAGAGCGATAAAGGATGGTTCCCAATGTCAATCACAGGCTTTCCTCATGTATCTGCTCTTACACACACAGGTACACAGACGCATGCAAACACAAACACGAATTCACAACACATGCATGAAAATGAAAAAATTTTAATTAAAAAAATGTAAACGTACACTAGTTGGCTAAAACTAGAATGATTTCTTATCCATCAGCTTTGAGGATAGAGTTCCAAGATCAAGGTACCAGCATGGTTGGTTCCTAGCAAGAGCTCCTTCCTAGGCCTGCACACAACAACCTTCTTCCAGCCACACATGATGGAGAGAGACAGTATCAGATAGACAGACAGGCTATAGAGCAGGATTTCTGTCTGGTGTCTCCTTTTTTCTTTTTTTCTTTTAAACTATTTTATTTTACAGGGCTAGAGAGATGGCTCAATGGTTAAGAACACTGGCTGCTCTTGCAGAGGATCTAGGTTCAGTTCCCAGCACCCACATGGCAACTAACAACTGTCCTTAACTCCAGTTCCAGAGAATCTGACACCCTCTGCTGGCCTCCACAAGCATTGCAGGTAAGTGGTACACTTACATACATGCAGACAAAACACCAATAATACACATAAAGTAAAATATTAGGACTGGAGAGATGGCTCAGCAGTTAAGAGCACTGGCTGCTCTTGCAGAAGACCTGGCTTCAAATCTCAGCACACACATGACAGCTACCAACCCATCTATAACTCCAATTCCAGGGGACCCAACCCCCTCTTCTATCCTCCGAAGCCATTGCACAACACAGGTGCCTTACATACATGCAGGCATAACACTCATACACATAAAATAAGAATAAATAAACCAAAAGTTTTTTTAAAAAATAAAGTAAAATATTAAAAATAAAAACAATTTTTAAAAAATTATTTTATTTAGGATGAAAGTATATGTTTGTGTGGGCATGTGTGTGCCATGGCATGTGTGTGAAGGTCAAAGGACAGCTTGCCAAAGTCAGTTCTCGCCTTCCACCATGTGGGTCCTGGGAATGGAACTCAGGATATCAGACTTGGCAGTAAGTGCCTTTATTGGCTAAGTCATTTCATCGTCACCCCATCCCCTGCTCCCTTTATTTTTGTATTATTTTTATTTTATGTGTATATTGCCTGCATGTATGTGAGTGCACCCGTGTCATGCAATGCTGCGGAGACCAGAAGAGGGCTTCGGATTCCCCTGGAACTGGAGTTAAGGATGGTTTGTAGCTGCCATGTGGGTGCTGGGAACTGAACCCAGGTCCTCTGCAAGAACAGTCAGTGCTCTTAACCGCTGAGCCATCTCTCTAGCCCCTTTATTTTATTTTTATTTTATGTATATGAGTGCTTGGTCTGCATGTATGTAAGTGTACCATGTGCCATGTGTGTACAATACCCTTCTGTAAGACCAGAAGAGGGTGGGTTCTCTGCAAGAGCAGCCAGTGCTGTTATCTCTCCCGCACCACCCTCTTTTCTAATTTTATTTTTTTTTAAGATAAAATCTCTAACGAAGCTCACTAAATAGGCTACGCTGGGTAGACATCACTTTCACCCCACCACCCCTACCTCACCACTACCCTACCCCC
>NW_008360054.1:403096-445057 GCF_000622305.1 Nannospalax galili | reverse complement strand
CCACCCTGCCCCCCGCCACCACCCCAGTATGCTGGGATCACGAGTGCATGCCGCCACCCCCAGGTCCTCAGGCTTGCACAGCAAGCACTTTACTGACTGAACTTCTTCCCCAGCCCCACTTTTTACTTTTTATTTTGCAACAGGGGCTCTCTGACTTTCCCTAACTGGCCTTGAACTTGAAATCCTCCTGCCTCAGCCTCCAAATAGCTGAGATTACAAGTCTGTGCCACCACACCTGGCCACTTAAGGATTTTGTTAACTTTTTTTTTTTTTTTTTTGAGATATGGTCTCACCATGTAGATGGGGCTAGCCTCAAACTCACAGATCCATCTGCCTCTGCCTCCTGAATGCTGGCATTAAAGGTGTGCACCATCATGCTGGCTCACTTTTTTTTTACAGTACCAGGGATGAAACCCTTGTGCATGCTAAGCAAGTGCTCTACTGCTGACCCACATCCCCAGCCCAGTAAGCGGTCTCTTACTCCCACATCAAGAATTGTCCAAAACCCCCTCCCACCTTCATGAGTAGTTAAATCAACTGAACTCTCACCCTAAAATGCAAAGACTGGTAATTACCCTCTCCATGTTATAACCAAGGACCTGAGGCACAGACAGGGAGAGCCAGTCACCACGGTCACACACATTGAGGTTCAAGTAAAGCATTTTCTATGCATCATCTCAAACACTGGCTGTGGAAATGATTGTTCTTCCTTAAGCTTACTTATAATGTAAACAAGCTCACTGAGCCAGGTGCTCCTCCAGTTACCCTTAACCTCTCAGGACCCCATTTTGCCTTCCCAAGATAGTGTATGAACGTAGTTGTGTATGTTTTACATATCATTGTGCTGCAAGCAACTGCTTTTCTCACTGCAAACAATGAAAGAAATTGAGGACCATCTGTTTATAGTTGTGTGTGTGATATTCTAGGTCTAGGGAATCAAAGGACAATATTCTGATAACATAAAGGTGTATCTGACTTTTACTTCCCATTTCATGCTGAATATACTGTTTTAATAAAAGGGTAAGTGGGGCTGGAGAGATGACTCAGTTAAGAGCACTGGTTGCTTTTGCAGAGGAACCTGGGTTCAGTTCCCAGCACCCACATGGTGGCTAACAACCATCAGTAACTTCAGTTCCAGGAGATCTGATGCCCTTTTCTAGCCTACACACACACTGCATGCACATGATGTACCAACATCCATGTAAACAAAACGCTCATACACATAAAATAAAAATAAATAAATTTTAAAATAAATCAAAAAGATTTCTAAATAAATAAAAGAATAAATGATGCCTGGCTCAGGAGCACAATTCCAAGAGAAATCTGAAGGAATAGGTTCTTGGCAACTCAAGTCTGCTTTTGGCCTTCAAATGCATGCTAAGAGTCAGGCTGTTTCTTTATTAAGGCATAACCACAATGTAGTGCCAGTGCAATTCTGTGCACTAGGAATTATTCGTATCTCATTCCACAGTAGGAGAAACCAGTACAGAAAGAGCAGTTTACTTCCCTGAAGCCACACAATGCATCTGGAGTCACACCAGCATGGTGATCCTCCATATGCACCTCTAACCATTAGGCGACCCTGCCCATACTCTGTCTTCTACAGACAATGATGAGTGCTTGGCCCAGCCTGGCCCATGTGGCATCCGTGGACAATGCCACAACACCCCAGGCAGCTTCCAGTGCGAGTGTGATCTATGCTTCATCCTGGACAGTTCTGGCCACAGCTGTAAAGGTGAAGTGGGACTTGGGTGGGGTCTGAGTTTGGAGGATGGTCCTGAGGACCACCTACCAAGCCTCTCTCCCTCTTTATCTTTCTCTTTCTATGTCTCAGACATAAATGAATGTAATGAGCCCCATTGCTGCCAACATGGCTGTCAGAACGAGCTGGGAGGCTATCGTTGTAGCTGCCCCCAGGGCTTCACCCAGCATTCCTAGTGGACCCAGTGTGTGGGTGAGTGGCAAGGGTTAGAAGGAAGTCAGCTCCCACCAGAATCTTCCCAGAGCAGGCAAGTAGGAGCCACCTCCCTCCATATGTTGTGACAAGCTGCCCATTCCAAAAATCAAATCAGGGATTGAGGGTGGAGAGCTGGCTTGGTGGTTAAGAGCACTGGTAGCTCTTGCAGAGGATTCAGCTTTAGATCCCAGCACCCACATGGTAGCTAACAATCATTCAGTGATTTCAGTTACTGAAGGTTTGACACCTTCTGCTGGCCTCCATGCCATGAAAGTGCATGCATAGGTGCACTTTCATGCAGGCAAAACACTCATATACATATAAACTGAAAATAAGTAAAATATTTTTTAAAACCCAAATGGGCCAGCCAGGTTGGTCCCTCAAAAGTCATTGGACAGATAAACAAGCATGGGCATAGTGCTTAAATCCATTCATTACACAGTGGAGGCCCAGTTACTAGGGAAGAATACAGCACCAAGAAGGCTGATATTGATTAACAATGTCTGCCAAGGGTGCAAAAGGAAGAATGCTGTGATTGATTAGCATTGTCTGCCATGGGCATAGAAAAAAGAAAAAGTACCTGCGATTGATAAGCAATGTCTGCCATAGATGGACATAGCAGAAAGAATTATCAATGTCTGCCACAGATGCAGTAAAAAGAGTGGTTTGTGGCTGGTTAGTGATGTCTGCAGTGAATGGGCACAGCAGGAAAAAAAAACTGTGATTGATTAGCAATGTCTGCCGTGGGTGTAATAGAAAGAATTAGTGATGTCTGCTATAGATGTAATGAAAAGAATGGTTTGGTTGATTAGCAATGTCTGCTACCAGTGCAGCAGAAAAAAATAATGCTTTCATTGATTAGCAATGTCTGCCATGAAGGAATTAGTTTGGCAATGTCTGCCATAGATGCATTGGAAAGAATGATGTGGTTGATTAGTGATGTCTGCCATGGGCACAGCAATGAGCCTTTAACACATGTGTGCTGCATCTTTGTCATACCTATTTCAGAGGCTCCCATGTTAAAAGCTTGCCTCCTGCATCACAATCCTCCCCATATATTTGCTGCCCCAAGCTCTCATATTGAATAGCCTCATCTTCATCACTTCTCTGTGTTTCTCCCCTAACCTAGCTTTCACCTTCTGTTTTTGTGGGTCCCACTCACTCTCCTGAGACCTGTCACCTAACTTCACAACTCTCATAGGCTTGGCAGCAGAGGCTGGGACGAGTGAGGGAACATAATAGGCTCCGGGGAGAGGGAGGTGGAGATGTGGAGGAAGGAAGATATAGTCTGAGAGCTCCTAGTGAGCTTACTGGAGGCTTTGTGCACAGTAAAAAGTACTTTGATTGATTACTACTGTCTGCCGTAAGTGCAGCACAGTGCAATGTATATTCCAGATGGAAGGATCCAGGAATATAAGACTTCCTCCATCCCATCCCTCCTCTCTTTCCTCCCCACAGATGAGAATGAGTGTGCATTGTCACCCATGGCCTGTGGCAGTGCTTCTTGCCACAACACACCTGGTGGCCTCCACTGTGTCTGCCCCTCTGGCTTCAACTTCAACCAGGCCTTCAGAGGCTGCCAGGATGTGGATGAGTGTGCCAAGCAAGGTAACCCCTGCAGCTATGGTTGTGCCAACATGCCTGGAGGCTTCTTGTGTGGCTGTCCCCCAAGGCTACTTCTGAGTTGGGCAAGGGTAAGAGCTCTAGTGGAGTAGGCAAGGATGGAAGGGCACATACTGTGTGCCTTGATCATGCATGCTGGGCTCATAAACACATACCAGAATTTCTGAGAATTCACCAGAAAAGCTCCCTCTGTGTGTACATGTGTGTGTGTGTGTGTGCGTGTGTGCGTGTGTGTGTACAATTATCCCAGTGACACGCAGGCTGTGTGCACCCACAACTCAGAACAATCAATGGCCAGTGATACATCCTTGTTTTTACACATGAGGAAGCACACGTGAACACTGTGTGTGTGTGTGTGTGTGTGTGTGTGTGCTGACTTGCACCATACAGTCATCCTCAGTATCCATGGAAGATCCGCACCCAGACACTGTTGTTCCTGGTGCCAATGTCAGCAAAGGTCTACTCACCCCAAATAAGGAGCAGTTGACAAAGCATAACGAGTCAAATTTGGTGTGTGTACCAAGGAGTTTACTTAAGGAGCAAGGGTGACTCAGGGACAGCTGGATCACTGAAGACCAGCTGGGTAATGACTCACCAAGTCTGGAAACCTGGAGCTCACTGCGTGACTTGCAGGCAGCTTGACAGATTGGAGAGTCTCGTCTTCTCAGCACTCTTCATTGCTTATAAAACGGGGGAGGCTGAATCTTGTAAGCTTCAGGGACTTCCTGAAACTCGTGAGTTGTTCACTTTTTATTATTTTATGTGTTTGTATGTATGTGTGGTTGAGTAGCTGAGTGCATGCTGGACCCCTGGAACCAGAGTTACAGGTGATTGTTAGCCATCATGCTGGGACTTGAACCTGGGTGCGCTGTAAGAGCAGCCAGTGGTCTGAACTATTCAATTGACTCTCCAGAGACCCCCTTTTGTTTACTTTCTGAGTCCTAAGGAACCTCACTTTAAACTTACTGAGTACTGAGTTGGCCATTATGGTGGCACACACCTTTAATCCCAGCGCTCAGAGCAGGTGGATCTCTGAGCTTTCATGTCCTCCCTGGTCTCCATAGCAAGTTGTGGGTCAGCCAAAGCTACTTAGTGGGACCCGTCTCAAAATAAAAACAACGACAACAAAAACAACTTCTTGAGCTGTAGGGAGCTTCCCTTCATGTTGGAATACCTGTAATACCATGGATACCCAAAATCCAAGACTGTTCAAATCCCCTATGTAAAATGACAAAGTATTTGCATAGACGTGTGCACACCCTCCCATATACTCAAAATCTGCTCTGCCTGGGAATGTTGTTCAGTGGGTAGAATGCTTTCCAGCATGCATGAGACCCCATGTTCCATTGCCAGTACATCATAAATGGGGCGGGGGGGGGTGCATACCTGTATGCCAGCACTTGGAAGGTGAGGCAGGAGGATCAGGAGTTCAAGACCATCCTCTGCTACATAGTGAGTCTGAGGCCAACCTGGGCTACATGAGACCCTGTCTCAAAAACAAATCCAGTAGGGCTGAAGACATTGACTCCGCAATTAAGAGCACTGGCTGCTCTTGAAGAAGACCCAGGTTCGGTTTTCAGCACCCACATTGGTGGCTAACAACCATTCATAACTCCAGTTCCAGGGCATCCAATGTCCTCTATGGACGTTGCATACACATAGTGCACTTACACACACACAGGAAAAGCACTCATACACATAAAATTTTATTTAAAAATCCCAGCATAGTGGCACACACCCCTTAATCACAGCACTTGGAAAGCAGAGGCAAGGCAGATCTCTATGAGCTCAAGACCAGCCTGGTGGACATAGAGAGTTTCGGGACAGCCAAGGCTACATAGTAATACCCTGTGTCAAAATAATAAAATATAATAGTAAGTAAATATCTCTACATGAGTTATAACACCTGATACAAAGTAAACCCAGGGTAATTGTTGCACTGCTTTGTTTAGGGAATATTGTTACTCTGTGTTGTTTAGGGAATACTGACATGGAAAGAAGCTTCTATGTGTTCAGTAGGGAGGTAACCAAGATAGTTCTAACTAGTATTACATACCAGAAGCATTGTAATATCTTCAGTCTTTGACTAACCAGTTAAATATGAAGATGTGGAATCTGTGGCTGCAGAGGGTTGACTGTGCATACGGAGGGCTGACTGTACTCACAACACAAACACACCAGTGGGCAAATGTGTATGTGCACACCATCTTCCATGTATGCACACAGGCATACATGTGTACACCCCTGGGTCCACAAGGGTACATTCATCTGTTCCATTGCATGCATGTCATCCTATTCTTGTGTTCACACTGATGCCCAGGTATATCAAAGGACACATACACACATGCCTCATGTAGGCATACATTGATATATATACACACACAGTCATGCCAGCACATGCATGCACACATTCATTTTCACAACAGCCTCTGTGCCTGTGTCTTAGAATGAGGGTGCAAGGAATGATGGGAGATGGTTGGGGAGGTGCCATCAGACTGCCCCTGAAAGCTACCCCCACACCGTCTGGCTCAGGCACTGCATCTCTGGCCTCAACTTCGGCCCTGGCTCTCCAGACACCCCAGAGGAGGAGAAGCTGTTCTCACCTGAAGCCTGCTATGAATGCAGGATCATTGGCCTCCCCCCTCAGGACCGAGCACAACACAGCATCCATGGGAGCTACCAGGTGCCAGGGGGACTGCGCTGGGTAGGGCAACCAGGGGGCTATCTGAGGGTGGGAAGGAAGCTGTGGTCCCTCAAGAAAGAATACTAGCTAGGGAAGGTAGCTCAGTTGGGAAAGTACTTGCCTAGCATGCATGAGATCCCAAGCACCCATAAAATGAGCATCATCCTCTGCTACATAGTGAATTCAAGGTCAGTCTGGGCTACATGAGTCTTTGTTATGGAAATAAAAAGGAGAGAGAGGGGAAAAGAGGAGAGAGAGAGAGTAGGGAGAGAGAATCCTTAGACTGCATGTTGCAACTTATCCCACACATCATAGTGCCTGCCCAAGTCTTTCCATTTCCGTTGTATTTTTCTTGGGGACTCTCTAGGGGCACAGCTTCTGGCTTTTTGTTACTTCAATTAAGGCACCTTCTATACCTACCCTGGCCAAGCCTTGGTTACCATATAAGGGTCTTGATCAGGTTCCTTTCTTTCACCAACAAAAGAATTAAAAGGTGGAAGTAAAGAAACACATACATACACACACTCATACAGAGAGAAAAGCTCTCCACAAGTGGAGAGAGGATTCAGAAACCACAAAATCCAATGCCCCCAAGAGGGCTTGGGCTTTACTAAGTGTTTTTGGTGGTATGGGGCAGGTTCCCCTATCCTGGTTTTGGATTGGTCAACTTAATCAAAGAAGAGAGAGCCCATAGGTCAAAGTTCCAAGCTGAAATATGTCCAGAACTGGTCTTGGTCTTACCTAAATTGGTCAGGACTAGTCAGCCAGAAAAGGAGCCCTACCTTGCCAGTGAGAGAAGAAGCCTTCAAGCCTTTCTCTCAGGTGGAAAAAGAAAGTTCCTTTGTTTCTTCCTCTGCCTATCTGCCTATCAGGTATTTAGTCCCTCACTTTGGAGTACCAAGTGAACAGAAAAACAAATGTCCCTTCCTTCCTGAGACTAGTATTCTTGTGGGGTCAGGGAAGACAAGACATCAGCAAAATACAGGATGATTTTGTTTTAATTTTTTTTATTTTATATGTCTGAGTGTTTTGCCTACATGGATAAGTGTAACACGTGTGTGTAATGCCTGTGGAGTGTGGAGACCAGAAGAGGGCACTGAATCCTCTGGAACTGGAGTTAAGGACGGTTGTTAGCTACCATGTGGGTGTGGGAACTGAACCCAGATCTTCTGTGCTCTTAACCACTGAGCAATCTCTCCAGTCCCTAAAATACAACATGTTTTATAACATATGATAAATATGATCCATGTTACAGTGAGAAACAAATCCAGGATGGGCATGCTAGATTTAGAGACCTTCAGTATGTGATTAACTAAGTGTGAATGCATTCGTTCACCTTATTTTTGCTTCAATTGTTTTTCTTCCCCTTGCTCAGAAAAAGTTTCACTATATAAATTATCTCATAGTTAACTGTCATTTGCTACTGTATTGCTAGCCCTTGGTTTTCTTCTCTTTTTCTTTTCTTTATTTGCTTATTTATTATTTATGTGTATGAGTGTTTTGCCTGCACCAATGTAAATGTACCCCATGTATGCAATACCCATGGAGGCTAGAAGACAGTATCAGAACTCTTAAAACTGGAGTTGTTAGCGGTCAGGTGGGTGCTGGGAACCAAACCAGGGTCCTCTACAAGAGCAGCCACTTGCTCTTAATAACCATTAAGCCATCTCTCCAGCCCCAGCCTTTGGTTTTCTATGAGAGTTGAATGGTTGTTGGGGATCCTGGACGCAGTGAGTTGTGGACAGGGATACTCAGTGTGCATTTTCCTGCAATACCCACTGTGTGACAGCAGGTGGCAGTAAGAGCATAGGTCTGAGCCATGCTCCTCAGAAAGGAGGAGTTTCCCAGTACCAGAGACTGGGAGATAAAAAGTTTTCCCTTGAATGCAGCAGCAGGTCACTGCACAAGCATGTAAATGAGGTGGAACAGACAGAGCACAGCACACAACAAAGAAAGAAGTAAACACAGATAAACTTCTGTGGAATCAGATACATCACCCAGCCTGGGATGGCCTTCTATTGAGACCCATCGGCTTATTGAAGGCGCTGTCGAGCTGCCAGGACCAGGAAATCTCTTCAGAGCTCAAATAAAGGAGAGCTTGTCATGTGTACACAGGGGCCTCTCAAAGAGAGCCAGATAGAGGAAGTACAGCGGAAGCCAGCGGAAGGCTCTTCTGAGACCTGCCTTGCTCGTTTTCTGTCCCAGCTGGGTGTCCTGTTTGGGTCTCTGTCCATTCTGGCATCCTCTGGGGGAGATAGTTTGTTTTACAATTACAATACCAGTCGCCTGGGCTGCCTCTAGCCACCTCTGGGTTCTGGAACCTGGTGCTATCTGCCTGACCTGCTAGCTGGGTCTTCCAGGCAAGTCTTTGATCCCCTAACAGCTACGTTTTGGTTTTTGTTTGTTTTGTTTTTCTTTGGTGGGGAGTGAGTGTGTGTGTGTGTATGTGTGTGTGTGTGTGTGTGTGTGTGTGTACATGTGAAAATCAGAGGTCAGTATCAGTGTCTTTCTCAATTGCTCACCATCTTTGAGGGGGCTGGTTTGGTTTTCTTTTGTTTTGCATTTTGAGATAGGGTCTCCCTGTAGACCACGCTGGCCTTAAACTCACAGAGATTGGCCTGCCTCTGCCTCCTGAGTTCTGAGATTAAAAGCATGTGCCACTATGCCTGGCTGACATTATTATTATTATTATTATTATTATTATTATTATTATTATTGTCATATACTTTGTGTGTGTGTGTGTCTTACATGTAGAGGTCAGCATTGGTATCTTTCTCAATTGCTCTCTCTCTCTATTATTATGCACTTATTTGTTTTGTGTGTGTGTATACATGATCATGTGGAGGTCAGTCAACTTGCTGGAATTGGTTCTCTCCTTCCACCATGTGGGTCTAAGGGATCAAACTCAATCATTCAGGCTTGATGGTAAGTACCTTTACCTGCTGAGCCATCTCATAGTCCCAGCTCTGCCTTATTATTTTTTTCTCAGATTTTTAGATTTATTTTTATTTTATTTTATTTTATGTGTACAAGTGTTTTACCTGCATGTATGTAGGTGCACCACATATATCTTGGTGGCTGAGGTGGTCAAAAGAGGCATCAGAGCCCCTGGAACTGGAGTTACAGGTAATTGTTAGCTGCCATGTGAGTGCTAGGAACCAAACCCAGGTCCTCTGCAAGAGCAGCCAGTCTATCCAGCCCTTCCACCTTATTTTTTGAGACAGGCTTTCCCACAGACTGGAGCTCCCCCACTGGTCAGTAAGCTCTGGGGAATCCTCCTGTTTAGGCTTCTCCAGTGCTGGAATTGCAGCATGCACTATTTTACCCAGGGGTGGTTTTTTTTGTTTGTTTTTTTGTTTTTTATTTTATTTTGTTTGTTTGTTTGGTTGGTTGGTTGGCTGGTTGGTTGGTTGGTTGGTTTTTTAGAGAAACAGGGTCTCCCTGTAGCCCCAGTTGGCCTGGAACTCCCTAGTAGTAGGCCAGGCTGGCCTTGAACTCAGAGATCTGCCTAGCTCTGCCTCCCAAGTGCTGGGCTTAAAGATATGTGCTACCACACCCAGCTTTACCCAGCTTTTTATGTGGGTGCTAGGGATCTGAACTCGGGTCCTCATCCTTACAGGGCAAGCACTTTGCCAATTGAGCCTTCTCCCCAGCCCCTTCACAGAATAGCCAGTCTTAGTCTTGTGCTGTTATGTTCTCAATGTAAGCTGACCTTGGCCTTGTGGATGGATGGCTAGACAAAGAAACCCAGAAAGAATATACAGGAAATCTCACCTTATAGATTGCCCCCTATCCACTGTATCCCCATTTACCCAGCCTCTGATCGATGGTTCACCTGGTCTCTCCCTCTAGGTGAGCCTAGCCACCCTTGACACAGAAGTCCCCTTGACTTGGCCCTGAGCCTCTCACGCCTGGGCCAGGCCAAGCATATTTTAGAATTGGGACTAGCTCTTGAGAGTCTGGAAGGCTGGGTCCGCTATGTCATCGCCCACGGTAACAAACATGGTTTCTTCCACATGAGTCACCCGGACAGCCTCAGCTCCCTACAGCTGGGCCATCGGAGACCCAGACCTGGGATGTACCAGCTAGAGGTGATAAGCATGGTAGGAGTTCCAGGCATTGGACCAGGGCCAGAAAGCTGAGCCTTGCGGCTGAACGTTCAACTGCAGCTGCTCTGAGTTGGAGAAGCCATTTGATGAGTCCCAAAGTCCTTGTGGAATGTGGAGATCCTGGAGCTGGATACAACTGCTTGGTCCCTGGTGGCAACAGCTGACCAGGTCGAACCTTAAAACTCAGGAAGAGTGGAACACTATACTATAACCTCAGAGGACCCCAGCCTGTGTCAGCCTGAGGAACCCCCAACACCTCAGCCTCTCCTGGAAACAGCTAGCAGTTTCATAGCCCATATCCAGGGTCAGCAGGAAGGGAGCCTGGCATTCACTGATTGTGGTCTTTCTCAGGCTTAAACTTCTGTACTGCACTGTGGCTTGCCCCAGGGGTGGGACAGTGGTGGGGCAGGAGAATAGGTGACTGGGGTGGGTGTGGGGTTCACCACTCAGAGAAACAAAAAGGTAGTCCTTGACCCCCACAACCTTGGCTACCATGTTCATTCCCTGGAACTGGAGCTGGGATTCTAAAGGCACTTTCCATCAAAAGCGGAGAAAGCAAAGTTATCGTGGGTTAAATCTGCCTGTATATGGACAAGTTCTCAAATAACTAGATGTTGCTTTTAACTCCTGCCTGGAGGAGTTAGAGGATCAGTCATCCTCTTCTGCCCTCTACAGGCACTGCATGCACATGGTACACTTACATACATGCATGCAAGTGAAACACTCATACATTTTAAGTAAAATAAAGTCTGTTTGTATTAGCATATGTTAATTACACACAATGAGCTTCATTATGACTTTTGCATATGTGCATGTGCTCAGATGTACTTGTGTGTCTGCATGTGGAGGCCAAAGAGCAACCTTGGGTAACATTCCTTGTGCTATCCACCTTGGGTTTTTTCCTTTTCTTTTTGCATGTGTATGTGGTGTGTGTGTGTGTGTGTGTGTGTGTGTGTTTATGTCTGGGGTGAGCATCCATGTATGTGTACATGTGTGCATGGGTGTGTGGATATTTGTGTGCTTGCATATGGAGTCTTGCTGTTGATGTCAGGTGTCTTCCTTGATCACTCTCTACTTTGAGGGAGGATCTCTCATTGAATCCTCTGCCTCCTGAGTGCTGGGATTATAGGTGGCTTCTATGCCTACCCCCAGTTTTTTAAAGATTGGCCTGGTCTCCCTGTAGGCCCTGCTGGCCTGGATTCGCTATGGAGACCAGACCTCAAACTCACAGAGATCTATCTGCTTCTGCATCCCCAGTTCTGGGATTAAAGGCAGGCACCACCACCATGCCTAGCTTGTTTTTGATTTTTTGAGACAGAGTCTCTCTGTAGCCCAGCTGGCCTGGAACACTCTATGCAGACCAGGCTGGCCTTGATCAAACTCACAGAGATCTACCTACATCTGCCTCCCAAGAGCTAGGATTAAAAGTGTGGCATACACGACCAAACCCATTCTGTCCATCTTTTTTTCAGAAATTTACTTTCACTTATTTACCCAGAAAAATGTAGTGGGAATTACCACTTCACCCAAAGACTTGATCCAATCACAGACTGTTGGGCATCTGTAAAAGAAGAGCCTCAAAGACAATTAAAATAATTGCTTAGATTTTAAAAATATTTTTATTTTATGTGTATGAGTGTATTGCCTGCATGTATGTGAATGCACACATGTCGTGCAATGCCAGCAGAGGTCAGAAGAAGGCTTCAGATTCCCCTGGAACTGGAGTTAAGGACGGTTCATAGCTGCCATGTGGGTGCTAAGACTCGAATCCCAGTCCTCTGTAAAAGCAGTCAGTGCTCTTAACCACTGAGCCATCTCTCCAGCCTCTAGATTATTTTTAATTAAGAATATTTTATTAGCATTGCTTGATTACATTACAACTTTGTATAGGTTGGAGAACTTGGAAAGGGAGTGGATGGCAAACTCACATCATAGGAACAGTATCAAATTTCACATTATTGTCAAAGCTTGGTAGTACAGTTTTGTCAGTAAATAATATTCAAAAATTATAGTAGACATAGAATTTATAATTTTATATAATTACACGTTTTTAGTTTGAGGATTATATCAATTTGGTTGTTATAGTACTTCCTTTTTTTTTTTTAAACTTCCCAGACTCTGATTTTTATCACTAGTTCAATTTGAGCAAAAGTGAAGGCACACTGGGGCTGTAGACGAGTAATAGAAAAATAATGGAAAACCTCTTGGTGCCTGGTAATGGGAGAGCTCCAACATCAAGGCCCAGATACCCAGGACCACGTGTGGAGTGAGGACCACAACTAGGCCTCAGGGGAGGTGGGAGGTCCATTCTAGAGAATCAGTCCTCCAAAGACCAGAATCTGCAAATAACAGAAGCCTCCCTGTCCCCATAAGAGCAAAGACTCTGCCATGCACAACTTGGGACCTCAGTGGAGGGAGTTGTGGGGAATGTAGTTAGAGAGAACTGAGACTGCTGTCTAGCCATCAGGAAGTCCTCCATGCTCTACTCCATCATCTCCACCATCAATCTACCACCAGTGGATGTGGAACTGTGGTTCATGGTAGGGGTCCAAAGCTTCAGGCTCATTAGGGGACCACCTTGCCAGAACAAAAGAGGGGGACCACAGCTCCTCTTCCATGGCGGGGGCGGGAGTGGCTAGAGAGAACCACAGCTCCAGGCTCATGGGAGGGGACCACAGCTCCAAGTTCACAGTGGGGGAAGAAGGACACGGACCACACACACCAGGCTCACAGGAGAGGACCACAGTTCCAGGTTCACAGGAGGGGACCTCAGCTCTAACTCACAGGAGGATACTATAACACTGGTTCACAGAAGGACTCCAAGTTCCTGGGAGGGGACCACAGTTCCAGCTCATAGGAGTACCCAGCTGTTTTGTGGGGTTGTTTTTTTGTTTTTTGTTTTGTTTTGTTTTGTTTTTTTCTTTTGGCATTTCTTTATTCAGTGGTGGTACATGAGTGTGACGGTCAAAGGACAATTTGCAGAAGTCAGAAGACTTTCTAACATTTGGGTTCCAGGGAATCCATCTCAGGCCCTCAGGCTTAGCAGTCAGCACCTTTACCTGCTGTCATCTCTCTGGCCCACCCGCCCAGCTTTTTACATGAGGTCTACGAATCTGAACTCTGATCCTCACACATCTGACGCAAGTGCTTTTATCCAGAGACACTTTCCTAGTCCTACCTTCTTCTGAGGCAGGGTTTCTCACTGACCTGGAGCTCACCCATTCAGCTAGACTCCCTGGCCACCAAGCCCCAGAGATCTCCTGTCTTTGCTTCCCCAGTACTAGGATTACAAGTATGTGTCACCACAGCCAGCCATTTAAAAAATTTATTTTTATTTCCTTTTCATTTGTGTGTATATGTGTGAGTTTCTGTGTGAATATATACCACATATATACAGGTGCCCAAGGAGGCCCAGAAGTGGGCATCAGAGGCCCTAGAGCTGAAGTTACAGGCAGTTGTGAGCCATCCAATGAGAAGAATTCTGGGAACCAAAGTTGGGTTTGCTACAAGTGCTCTTAACCACTGAGCCATCTTTCCAGCCCACACCCAGTTTTTTTCAGGGATTCTGGAGGTCTAACTCAGGTCCTCATGCTTGCCTGTGAAGTACTTTACCCACTGAGCCATCTCCCCTGCCCCCTCCTTTTACTTTACATTTTGACACAGGGTTTCACTAACTTACCCAGGCTGGTCTTGAACTCATTCTAGAGTTCAGGCATGCCTTGAACTTTCGATCCTCCTGCTTCAACCTCCTAAGTACACTTGGTTTCCACTCAGAACACTCTATGTTGTGATAACAAATGAGGCTATCAAAGACTGAAGTAAAGCTGAGCAGACCAACCTCTACCTGCAGACCTCTCTCTAATGCCTGCCCCTAGGGCTCTAAGGTTGTTCCAGGCCTGGTCTGTCTGAATTACCACTGGTCTCTAGGCAGCCCATTAAGGCTGGCAAAAGACTCCTGTGCATTGTTCAGATCCCCCACAGCCCTAGAATCCGGGCAGAGCCAGCTGGATTACCCTCATTTTATGGACAAAGAGGACCTGGACACAAAGGGATTAGGATTTAAATCAGGCCAGGTGTGGTGGCACATGGCTTTAATCCCAGCACTCAGGAGGCAGAGGTAGGCAAAGCTCTGTGAGATTGAGGCTAGCCTGAGCTACATAGTGAGTTCCAGGTCGGCTGGGGCTACAGGGAGACAAGAACAACAAAAGAAATCCACAAAAACAAAGGAAAAAGAGGGGCTGGAAGTAGGGGGTGGATCTGGGAGGAGTTAGAGGAGGAATGGAAGGCGATTATGATCAAAATATTGTGAATGCATGTATAAAATTCTCAAAGAATTAATAAAATGTTATTAAAAAGGAACAAGGGGCTGGAGAGATGGCTCAGCAGTTAGGAGCACTGGTTGCTCTTGTAGAAGATCCAGGGTCAGTTCCCAGGACCTATATGACAGCTAACAACAGTCTGTAACTCCAGTTACAAGAGATCTAATGGAATTTGAAGCCCTCTTCTGGCCTCCTAGAGCATTGCACACATGGGTGCACTTACAAACATGCAGCCAAACAAATGCATTTAAAAAATCTGGACTGAGGGCTGGGGCTGTAGCTCGGTGGTAGAGCACTTGCCTAGCATGCATGAAGCTCTAGGTTCAATCTCCAGCACTGCATAAACTGGGTATGGTGGCACACACCTGCAGTCTCAGCACTGAAAGAGGTAGAAGCAGAAGATCAGAAGTTGAACATCATTGTCAACTACACAGTGATTTTGAGGTACAGACACTGGTTACAGATATTGAAATATAGAGGCTCAGTCTCAAAAAGAAAAAAAAATGAATTTGAACTGAGGGTTTGCGGTGGCTTAGTGATAGAGCATTTACCTGCCATACACAAAACTCTGGGTTCCATCCCCAGCATCAAAACAAAACAAAAAAAATTTTTTAAAGCTATGTAGTTGAAGATCATCTTGAACTCCTGATCCTCCTGCCTCTGCTTCCCCAGTGCTGGGATGACAGGCTTGCACGACTACACCCAGTTCATGCAGTTTATGCGGATGGAATCTGGGGCTTTGCTAGACAAGTTCTCTACCATCTGAGCCACACTCCCAGCTCCTAGAAAAATCTTTTGTTCTAACAGTTAGTCTTGACCCCAAATTCTGACACAGAGATTTTAAATTCTTGGAATTTTACAGAATCCATTCCTGAAAAGTGGGAGTGTTGGGGAGTGGAGGGTGGTCACAAGGAAACCCAAGCCATTGATTAGAAACTTAAGGATTTCTGTTCCATTCCTCAGATTCCACGTGGAGCTATGGTTGGAGTTAATAATCAATCATGCCTGTGTGATAAGCCCTCCATAAAAATACCTGAACTTGCTGGGCGTGGTGGCACACACCTTTAATCTCAGCACTCGGGAGGTAGAGGCAGGTGGATTTCTGTGAGTTCAAGGCCAGCTGGGGCTACTGACACCTTCTTTTGGCATCCATAGGCATTGCATACATGTGGTGCACATACATATATGAAAGCAAAGCACTCATAAAGACAAATTAAAAATTACCATGAACTATGGAATTTGGGGTTTCGAGATTCCCAAGCACACCTGTATGCCAGGGAGGTGGTACACCCCTGTTGTGAGACCTGGGGAGCTGTGAGCAAGCATCTGTTCACCCCAGATAGGTAACCAAAGACAGACTGGAGTAAGGATATTATCAAAATCCAACTTGGTGAACCAATGAGTTTTACTGAGGTTACTTATAGGAGTATGGGTGAAGGGTTATTTACAGGAGCAGAAATGGCTCAAGGATAGCTTCAACACCAAAGCCCACTCCAGCATGTGTGTCTTGTGTTTCTAGCAGTTTCCACTTAGATAAAACACTCTCTTGGAAGCAGGTTGGTTGAGACAAAAGGATATTCCAAAAGGAGGGGAAGCATTCCATCCTGTAGGAAAGCTCAGGAAGTTAGCAACTCAAAAGCTTCAGGAAGCCCCTGAAATTGACTGGGTTCACAAGGCTCCCTCATTCCTCAAGTGTATATAAGCCATAAGGACTACAAAGAGATGCTCTCATATAATTCGAGCTGATTGGAAGAAGCAGCGACCAGCAAAGCTGCCTGAAGAGGAGCCTCCCCAACATATTGAGCTGCCTGCATATTATACAGTGCATTCTAGGTTTCCTGCTTTCCTGAGCCCATGTTGGGGTGGACTCTGGTAATGCATCTGTCTTTGAGTCATTTCTACTCCTGTAAGTAACCCCAATAAAACTCAGTGGTCTAGTTGGGCTTTGGTGCTATCCTTACTTTGGTCAGTTGTTGGTTCCCTGTCTGGGGTGGGTATACATTTGTCCCCCTAGGAATAGTGTCACACAATAAGATGAAAACTTATAGAAACTGGAATCTTGGAGCTCTCCGCATGGCTTGCAGGCAGCTCAACAGATCTGAGAGTCTCCTCTCTTCAGTAGTCTTTACTGTTTATATAACCTTTAGGGAAAGGAGGAGCTCTGTGCTGGATAGCTTCAGTCATCAACTGAATACACCTGGGAAGAGGGAACTTCAATTGGGGAATCGTGTCTATTGGATTGGCCAGTGGACGGGTCTCTGAGGGTTTGTTTGTTTGTTTGTTTGTTTTTGTTTTTGTTTTTGTTTTTCAAAGGAAAAGATCAGGCAGGACACCAGGAGTATACAGGAAGCAGGTATTTTATACAGGCTGCAGCCTGGTCCAGTGGGTTTGTAATGGACCCAAATGGAGTCCCCCAAATTGTAATAGCCAAAGTAATTTCATTTTGCATAAAGCAGCCACTTTAAACTTCAAAAGCTAGAAAAACAGCAGCTTTAAGGTTAAGCTCCTGAACTTAGTTGCTTCCCCTTAGAAGAGCACTTTCTTTGGAGTAGCTGACCTTGGTCCTCCCAGACACTGCAGCTGCACTCAATCAGAAAGTGCCTTACTGTCAAGGTCTCTAGACATCTGTTAAGAGAAGGGCTAACACAGCTTGTTTGGCTTCTGTAGTTTGCTTATCTGCTAATTTGGGCCGACCCGACCATACTCAGGACCACTTGGCATTGCTCATGTGTGATGAAATTCCTATGGTATTTGTGGTTCTTGCCTTTATAAGTTAGTTTCATGCTCCCCTCGGGGCCGTGGGTCCTAAATCTGACTTAGGGATCACGAACAGCCATAGCCCTAATAAATTTGACCAATTAAAATTTGAATTGGGTCTGGTGGACTTTTTCCCCAGTGGTTTCAAACTCCGTAACAGGCACAAGTCTTGAAATCTGAACCCTGAAGAGAAGTAAGCACGTATCTTTTATCCCTTAGGCACTGGGTTACAATAAGAAGGAAGCTTACATATTGATTAGCTATTGAAGCCATGAAAATTATTATGAATGTGGAAAAGAAAAATATGCTCAGAAAAATCCCTCTCTAGGGCTGGAGAGAGGGCTCAGTGGTCAAGAGCATTAACTGTTCTTGCAGAGGACCTGGGTTTGATTCCCAGCACCCACATAGCAGCTAACAACGGTCCATAACTCCAGTTCCAGGGAATCCAAGGCCTTCTGACCTCCACAGGTGTCATACATCACGGGTGCACTTACATGCATGCAAGCAATACACTCATAAAATAAAATAAAAATAACAAAAATAATTTTTTTTAAAAACTCCCTGTCTAAAAGTCATTGCAGAAGCCTGTCTTAGACACACAGAATTGAGGCTGTTCATTAGAACATAAGGCAGGTGGTTCTAGTCAGCTGTGTCAACACTCTAACCACAGACTTGTCGGCTGAACTTTGCTGATAGTTGGGGTGGCCGGGGGAGAAAAGATTAAAATCCCTGTCTTCCTTGATTTTTCACATTTTTCTATTAGGCTCTACATCATTTTCTTGATTGGTGAGTGATGTGGGAGGGCCCAACCCACTGTGGGTAATGCCATCCCTGGGCAAGGTGGTCCTGGGTCGTTTAAGGAAGCAAGCTGAGCATAGGCCAGAGTTGCAAGCCAGTAACCAGCCAACTCCATGGTCTCTGCTTCAGTTCCTGCCTCCAGGTTCTTGCCCTGAATTCCTCTCTGGCTATCCTCTATTATGGACTGTAAGCTATAAACTGTAAGAAGAAATAAACCCTTTCCTCCCTCAGATTGCTTTGGTCAGTGTTTTATTACACCAAACAGAAACCAGACTAAGACAGGCCTTGTGCATTTCGCCAGTTTCAGAGACTTCCTGAGATTTGTAGGTTGTTTAATTCCTCAGTCTTTTCTTTAAAATTGTTTTTTATTTTGGGACTGGAGATATAGCTCAGCAGTTAAGAACACTAACTGTTCTTGCAGAAGACCTGGGTTCAAATCCCAGCACCCACATGGCAGCTAACAACTTATCCATAACTCTAGTTCCAAGGGGATCCAACAGCCTCTTCTGTCCTCCATGGGCATTGCACAACACGGGTGCACCTACCTACATGCAGGCATAACACTCATACACATAAAATAATGAAATATTTTTTAAAAAATAAATAAAATTGTTTTTTAATTTTTATTTTTATGAGTGTTTTAATTGCATGTATATAAGTGCACCCATGTCATGCAATGCCCTCAGAGGCCAGAAAATGGCATTGGATCCCCTGGAACTGGAGTTATGGTTGGTTGTTAGCTACCATGTGGGTGCTGGGAACTGAACCCAGGTCCTCTGGAAGAGCAGCCAGTGCTCTTAGCCACTGAGCCATCTTTCCAATCCCTTAATTCCTTAGTCTTAATGAGCCTCCCTCCAGGGCTAAATGTTTCAATTCAGAGATTGCTACACAACAACCCCAAACTCCACATGAATGAGAGATTCTGTTTTGACTCCTCTAGCCTAGCCCAAGGTATTTCTTCCATTTACCTATTTGTTCTATCTTTTCTATTTATCTTTGTTGGTTGGTTGCTTGCTTGCTTTTCAAGTTGAAAGGTTCTGTCCAAGTATTCATTTTGAAAGTATTTCTTTTTAATATTTTATTTTATTTTCATTTTATGTGTATGAGTGTTTTGCCTGCATGTATGCAAGTGCATCATATGTGTGAAATCACAGAGGCCAAAGAGGCATGAAATGCCCTAGAACTGTAGTTACAGATGGTTGTTAGCTGCCATGTGGGTACTGGGAACCAAACCCGGTCTTCTTTAACTGCTGACCCATCTCTCCAGGCCCTGGTTTTTGTTTTTTGCCTTTTGTGGGTTTGTTTATTTGTTTGTTTTTTTGTTTGTTTGTTTGTTTTTGAGACATGGTCTTGCTACATAGCTCAAGCTGGCCTGGAACTTACTATGCAGCCCAGGCTGGCTTCAAATTTTTGATGGTCTTGCCTCAGCCTCCTGAGTTTTGGGAGGACAGGCATGCGTCACCGCATCTGGCTCATCTAAATCCTTTGTAATGTTCTATAGAATAACCAGGAATCTTGGGATCTGATGATGTAGCAAAAGTGATTGAACCCAAGGAAGAAGGTCACAGGACCCCTGATTTACAGCTAGTTAGTCAGAAGTACAGGTGCCAACTTCCTGAGAGCACACTACATACCAAACATCACTCTGGGAGTTTTTATGTTTGTTTTTTTGTTTGTTTGTTTGTTTGTTTGAGACAGGGTTTCCCTGTTGCCCCAGCTGACCTGGAACTCACTGTGTAGACAAGGCTGGCCTAGAATTCACAAAAATCCACCTGCTTCTGTCTCCTGAATTCTGGGATTAAAGGCCTGTGCCACCATGCCCAGAGCCAGACACTACTCTGGGTAGTTAATTTTCAATGTATTTTTTAATTCTTTAACAATTTTACATATGTATATAATAGCGTTTTGGTCATTTTCACATATACTTCCATTACTTTATCTTATCCATCTCCTACTCACACTGAACCTCTTTTTCTTAACAAGCCCCCCTCTGGCTTTCATGTCTTTTTTTTTCCTGTGTGGCCCACTGTACTTCATGAGCAGCGGTGGGGTCATAAAGACGAGTGTGAGCAACACGTCCACAGCTACACCACTGAAGGAAATGACCGCTCTCACCCAGTCTCCTGCTCAGGGAGAGGTGGGCCTTGTGCTCATCCCTCCTGGAATGTTGATAGGTCCAGTCCTGTGCAGGTCTTATCCAGCTAAGCATAGCTTTAGTGAGTTCATGAGTGCAATGACTGTGTCTAGAAGAAATCATTTCACAGCACTCCTCCATCCTCCAGCTTTTCTTCAGTCTGAGTGATTTAATTCTTTATCCTTCTGGTTGTCATGACCACCCTGTGGAATAGAAAGTCTTAGCATTGTCCCTACTCTACAGATGGGAAAACAGGCTCTGAGAGTTTACATCTTCAATGGAGCAGTCTCATGCTTCCTTAACCTGTGAAATCTGATGTAATCTGCAGATAGACCATATCAGGATCTAGTTGAATTAAATTACAGGACACCTTCCTACTGTCTGCTTGATGCATAAGAAGAAACCCCTTTTACATCTGGCATCAGAAGTGTTATGTTGAGGGCAAGCGAGATGGTCAGTGGGTAAAAACACCTGCTGCAAAACCTGATGACCTGAGTTCTATCCCTGGGACCCACGTGGTGGAAAGAGAGAAATGACTCCCACAAGTTGCTCACTTGCATGCACACATGCACAAAATAATAAATAAATAAATAAATAAATAAATAAATAAAGTGTTATGTTGAAAGCCAGGAAAGGTGGTACATGCTTATATCTCCATGTATTTGAGAGGCTGAAGCAGGTTGAGGATCTAAAGTTTCAGGTCAGCCTGGACTACAGAGTGAGCTCAAGGCCAGTGTGGACAATTTAGTGACTCTTTCCAAATTTAAAAAGGTTGAGAATGTAGCTCAGGGGTAGAGTGCTTATCTAGCATGCACAAGGTCTTGAGTTCAAGTCCTAGTATACAGAGAGGTAGATAGGAAGGAAGGAGAGATGAAACGAGGGAGGGAGGGAGAGAGGGAGAGGGAGAGAGGGAGGCTGGGGCCAGGGCTCAGTTGGTACAGTGCTTGCACAAAGCCCTGGGTTCCATGCCCAGCATCACATAAACCAGGCATGGTTGTACATTACTGTGATCCTACTGACAGGAGCATCAGAGAAGTTCAAGGTCGTCCTCGGCTACACAGGGAGGCTAAGATACATGAGACACTGTTTGAAAAAAAAATACTGAAAAAGAGAGAAAGAGGAGAAAGGGAGAGAGAGAGAGAGAGGGAGAGAGAGAGACAACTGACAAAATGGCTTAGTGAGAGGGGCACTTGTCACCAATGCTGACAACCTGAATTCCATCAGGTGGAACCCCCATGGTGGAAGGAGAGAACCAACCCTTATAAGATCTTCATTGACCTCCATACTGATGGTATGCGTGCACATGTATATCCAATTAATCGACCAATATAAAAGAATTTTTAAAGGAAAGAAAAAGGAAGGGAGAAAGGAAGGGATGGAGGAGAGGGAGGCAGGGCAAAAGAAAGGGAGAGTGGATGGAGGGATGGTGGGAGAGACAGAAAAGAAAGAGGAGAGGAAAGAGAGAAAAGAAAAGGAGGGAGGAGGGGCTGGAGAGATGGTTCAGTGATTAAAAGCACTGGCTGTTCTTGAAGAGGACCCAGGTTCAATTCCCAGTACCCACATGGGGGCTAATAACCATTGGTAACTCCAGTTATCAGGGGATCCGATGCCCTCTTCTGATCTCCATGGGCATTGCATGACATGGGTGCACTTATACATGCAGACAATACACTCATACACATAAAAATAATAAAGTACTTTTTTTAAAGGGGGGAGGAGGAAAGGGGGAAGGGTGATGAGAGAGAGAGAGAGAGAGAGAGAGAGAGAGAGAGAGAGAGAGAGTTGAATGGTGTGAGAGGAGAGGACTGTTTTTCTGTCCTGCTGGGGGATAAGCAGCTTTGATCCACCTGCCTGGTCTTTTACCTCAGCATTTCTCAATGACCCCTAGTCTGGGCTAAAGGCATGAGCAGTCACCTTGGACCTCTACATGTGAATTTAATGGGTTGACCACACAGCCAGACCTGGTTCTGGAAGTGAACAGCTTGTGTCCCCATCTGGACCCATCATGAAGCCCTCAAGCACCAGCTATGTCATGGACGGAGGAAGGTCATATGACCAGGGTCCTCACCTGGAATGGTTCATGGTGGCATTCCTCACTCGGATGCTAGGGTTCTTAACTTTGGACCTCTCGTGATTCTGTTTCTTCCTCTCGGCCTGAAGGGCTATTGGAAAATGGAGGAACAGGTAAAAATTCCGTGGCTAAGCTGAGTGATGTACACCTGTAATCCCCAAACTGGGCTGAGGCAGTGGGTTGCAGCGTGCGAGGTTAGTTTGTGTTATGTAGCTATTTCTTTTGTGGTTTTGTTAGTTTGTTTGTTTATTGAGACAGGGTCTCCCTGTAGCCCCAGCTGGCCCGGAACTCAGTATGTAGACCAGGCTGGCTTCAGTCTCAGAGATCTGCCTGCCTCTGCCTCCTGAGTGCTGGGATTAAAGGTGTAGGCCACCATGCTGGGTCTTATGTAGCCATTTCAAAGCCAACCAGGGTTATACAGTGAGATCACGTCCAAAAAATATATTTATGAATACCTTTTATTTTTAATTTTTCTTGAGCTAGGCATGGTGGCACACACCTTTAATCCCAGCACTCAGAAGGCAGAGGCAGGAGAATCTCTGTGAGATAGAGGTCAGCCTGGTCTACATAGTAAGTTCCAGGCCAGTTCGGGCTACAGGGAGACCCTGTCTCAGAAAAAACTGGTTTTGGACTTTGTTATTTTTATGTGTATGAGTGTTTTGTATGCATGTATATAAGTGCACCCATGTGTGCAATGCCCACAGGGACCAGAAAAGGGAGTTGGAGCCCGTGGAACTGTAGTTACTGATGGTCATTAGTCATCTGCTGGGAATTGAACCCTGTCCTCTGAACGATCAGCCAGTGCTCTTAACCACTGAGCCATCTCTCCAGTCCCACACTAATACCCTGGATTCATCTGAACCTGAAGCAGTAGCTGGTTATTTGAGCCTGTGAGTTTTCCCATTCAAGGACTGAGATGCTGGGCTGGGATCTTACCCACCTGGGGAGCTATTTGAGTTGTCAAACTTCTTCCTGGCACTCAAGATATTCATGGCCCTCTGCACATCCTTGTCCTGCGGGTTCCCACACACCACCTTATTCATGCGGAAGTAGAATCTATAGAGGACGGAGAGGCAGGTGAGTGAGGAGGAAGCTATGTGAACAGCACCCAGCACCCCTCACAGTCCTGCTCACATCACAGCACGGAGGTTGCAGCTTCCGCTCACTAGCTGGTCCCGGTAACGAGTGGCACGCCGGAGAATGTGCCATTTGGTGTTACGTTGGTAACCCAGACAGCAGTCTTCAATGGCACCTGCAGGAATGATGACTCAGTGGGTGAAGGTGCTTGCTGCCAAGCCTGACAATCTGAGTTCAATCCCCAGAACCCACATAATGGAAAGAGCAAACTACATACATACACAGACACACACATACACAGTTGTGTGTATGAGGCCTTAGTTTCCATCACCAGAACCATGTACACCAAATGCACACCTATAATCCCAGCACTTGGTAATGGAGATAGGAAGATCAGGAGTTCAAGGTCATCCTAGACTACATAGCAACTTTGAGACCAGCCTGAGATATGTGGGTTCTGTCTTGGAAGGAAGGAAGGGAGGGAGGAAGGGAAGAAGAAGAGGGAGACCAGTGAGATAGCTCATCAGGTAAAGACAACCTGCCACCAAGTCTGACAACCTGAGTCTGATCCTCAGAATCCACATGGTGGAAGGAGAGAGCCGACTCCTGCAAGTTATCCTCTGACCTCCACATATGCACTGTGGCACACACACACCCACACACATATACACACAGGCACATAAATAAAGAAATAAAAACATAATTTTAAATGAGCAAACAAACTGACTAGTCAACTTTTCTTAAGGTCTCAGCTCCATGTACAGGCTGGCCTGTTCCCACATGGGACCAGCTCAAATCCCTTTTCTTCTCTAAACCCATCATAGTAACCACTAGGCTGACCAGGTGAGACACAGAGTCCTTTGTCAGTTTCCCAGTTGGTCTAACAAAAGCATTTAGGGTTTTTTGTTGGGGGGGGTAGGGTTATTTGGGGAGGAATTGGGGGTGTTGAGACAGGGTCTCCCTGTGCCCCAGCTGGCCTGGAACTTGCTATATAGACCAGGCTGGCCTTGAACTCACAGAAATTAGGTGCCAAATGTTAGGACAACACAGAGATGAATTAGACCTAGTGTTTCAGGGGAGTTCCAGCCTCGGTGGAAGACAGGGAAGCCATCTATGCAAAGAAAGGATGCGTGGGTACTGGGGAGGGGGTTGTCTATCTGCGTAGTAAATGATTCTAGAAAGATCTTGGAAGAGGAGTGGATAAAATAAATGTGCAAAGGAATTGATGAGATGGTGGGTTCCTCTGCCCAGCTAGCTTTTAAGGTTATCTGCAAGCCCCACTTCACTACAGCCTACCTCCAGGGGCCAAGTCTGAGTTCAAGTCCAGTGGTGCAGGGAGAGAGCTCAGCATTCCTCACATCCCTTAACCTTGGCCCTTGAGGACAAGAGGTGTCAGATAGGATCTGGGGCTCCAAGGCTCCTCAGCAGGTGTTTTCCAATGCTGGGGGCCACTCCCCCCTGCCCCCGGATCAAAGGGCAGGGGCTGGGTTGGGCTCTGATAACAAACACCTAGCCTCCCTCTTGGGCAAAGGGTAGGCGCTGCTGGGAACCAGGCTTGGACCTGTGGGACCTACAGTAGAAAGGCAGGCAGGGCAGGAAGGTCTTATGCCTTCAAACTAGCCAGGGACCCTGCTTTGACTCCTGCTGGGACTCAGTGCTTTCTATAGGGCCCTGGGGAATGCAGCATTGAGTATCAGGGTTCGTTGGGGATGCTGCACACCAAGAATCTGCATTGGGTGACTGAAGTCCTCAAGTTCCCTCTCTGGAGCAGGGTGAGAAAGAAGCTGGAAATGGTTCCATGAGCACAGGGCTGGGCGTTAACCCATTGGAACATTAATGTCTGCTTCATGCAGTGGGAGTTTTAGGCTCTTGGCAGATGAGGAAACTGAGGCCCACAAAGGTTGAAGGAGCAACTCCCTTTGGCCAGGCTGCACAGAGAAGGAAAGGCAGAGAATTTAATTCAGAAGGGGGCCAGGGTTCTAAGACTCACCCTGCATCCCTAACTAGTCAAAGGAAGGACAGCGCATTTCCAATTGTAAGTGGATTTGCCCCATTGAAAAGCCACCCTCTGCTTCCTGCAGTCCTAGACCACTAGAGCCCTGCAAAGGAGATACCATAGGGTGGAGGCGAGGGGCTCTGGAGTAAGTATATGGGGGCCCTCTATCCCCCTCCACCTCCACTAGTGCCAAGAATTCCTGCTATGCTCTTTGAAGAACTCAATGGAGATAGGGTCAGGGGAGAATTCAGGAAGTGGGAGGGACAAATGAGGGGAGAAAGGAGGTCAGGGAGTTTGGAAAGAGAAAGAAGGGTCTGAGGAAGTGGGGCAGGATAGGTGTGACTGAAGACTGTACCTTGGGCATGGACAGTCGGGACCCAGGCCCCCACGAAGCAGGCTACCAGGCAGGCAAAGGGCCATAGTTTCATGGTGCAGGTTAGATCTCTTCTCTGGGTGCCTGAAGGTTTAGCAGGATACCTGTGGAAGGAGGAGTGGGTGATAGAGACAGCAGCAGCTCAAGCCAGGCCCTGGAACTCTCTAGAAGAGAGGCAGGAGGTGAAGGACAGGTATATTTGGAGCAGGAGGAAGCAGCTCTAGTCTTCGCTATAGTCAGAAAGGACTCACCAGTGCCTTTGGGGTCCTGGGGGCTCGTGTCTGCTTGTAGAGTAAATCGACAGTGGGGTCAACTGGCTGGCTTCACCCTTTATAGTCAGAGCCCCACCCAGCCAAGACCTGCCCTCTCTCTTCTCTCCCTCCCTCCTCCTGCTACTCCTCCCTACCTGCTTTGTTTCTCCCTCCTGTGTAGATAGACCAAGCCCTGCCCCTCTACCCATCTCTCACAAGCCTGCTGTACTATGAGCCTTGAGGTCTCTCCTGTTCCATTTCAGCCCCCAACCCTCTCTCTGTCACAGCAGTGCCCTTTGCCTTCTCCAAGTCCCTCACCTGTATACATCTAGAGTAGACATGAGCTTTCTACCCATAAGCCTCAGGCTGCTTAGACCCCTAAGAGGAAGTCATTCCCTAGCTGCCCACCCCCATCTTGCTCACCTTATGAACAGATGACTTATCATGCCAAAGAAATGCCCTGATTTTGAAAGTAAGCAAATTCATAGAAACAGAAAGTATATCCGTGGTGGCCACAGTCCAAGACAAGGAGTGCACAGAAGGGTGTCTACTGGAGAGTACTTTTCCTACTCAAATCTGATTGTAGTAATGGTACACTTTAACGTGTGTGTGTGTGTGTGTGTGTGTGTGTGTGTGTATCTTTTTGAAACAGAGTATCACTGTAGCCTCAGCTGGCCTGACACTCACTATGTAGACCAGGCTGGTCTCCATCTCACAGAGATCTGCCTGCCTCTGCCTCCTGAGGGCTGGGACTAAAGGCATGTGCTACCATACCTGGCTCCACTTTAATTTTTGAATTATTTTTGAGACATCCAGGCTAATCTCAAACTCACTATGTAACCAAATACAAACATTTTAATAATTTTTTTAATTTTTATTAATTTTATTTATTTGCATTTTAATGTGTATGAGTGTTTTGACTGCATGTATGTGACTGCACTCAGGTTATACAATTCTCACAGAGGCCAGAGAAGGTATTGGATCCCCTGGAACTGGAGTTGTGGAGAGTTGTGAGTTGCCATGTGTGTTCTGGGAACTGAACCCAGGTCTTCTGCAAGAGTAGACAGTGCTCTTAACCTCTGAGCCATCTTTCCCGCCTGCCAAGGATGTTCTTGCACTCCTAATCCTCCTGCCTCTGCCTTCTGAGTGCTGGGATGACAGTGTATACCACCAGGCCTGGGTTATGTAAGCCAGGGGTTGAACTCAGGGCTTCCTGCATCCTTGACAAGTGTTCTAACAACTGAGCTACAGACCCAGTCCAAGAGTACCCTCCCTTCCTTTCTCCTCCCTCCCTCCTTCCTTTTTTTCTTCCTTCTTTCCTTCTTTCTCTGGTTTCCTATAACTCATATATATTTAGCTTTAGTTAACCATTCCATCTCCTCTCCTCCGTCTGTGCTCTCCTATCCCTGCCTAAATCCCCGCCCCCTTCAGTGTTCAGCCTTACACTATCTTTTTATTATTATTTATTTTGTGTGCACACATCTGCGTGCAGGTGTGCATGTGTCTCAAAACTCTGGTCTTAAGCCCTGGCAGAAAGTGCCTTTACCTCTGAGCCATTTCATCAGACCCTATTTCTACTATCTTACCATACGTGTTCCAATACCCTCCCCACTGCTCTCTCTTAAAGTCTCTTTTTTCCTTCCTCTCATGGGTTCCTTGTAGATTCTCAGTCTTTAATTTTTCTTATATTTTAATTTTATCAGTGTGTGTGTGTGAGAGAGAGAGAGAGAGAAGAGAGAGAGAGGAGAGAGAGAGAGAGAGAGAGAGAGAGAGAGAGAGAGAGAGAGCAGGAGAAAGCAATCATAGGGAGGTCAGAGGAAATGGGTGGGGGTTGAGACAAGTTATTGCTATGTAGCCCCAGTTAGCCTGGAACTCACTATGTAGACCAGGCTGGCCTTGATTGAGTGCTGGAATTAAAGGTGTGCACCACCATGCCTGGCTACATTTAATGTCTTCTTGTTGTTGTTGTTTGTTTGGTTGGTTGGTTTTTGTTTTTGTTTTTTGAAACAGGGTCTCCCTGTACCTGAAGCTGGCCTGGAACGCCCTATGTAGACTAAACTGGCCTGGATCTTACAGAGGCGGGGCTGCCTCTGCCTCCTGAGTGCTGGGATTACAGGCATGCACCAACACAACCGGCCAATAAAACTGTTTTAACAACCACAACTACAAAAAAGATGGACTGCGAAGCCAGAATCCAGGTAACGCGGTGTCTGAGGGAGGCAAAGCAAGATTCCCTTACAAAGCATTACTTCTTTCTTTTGATTAACATGATCCTCGCGGGAATGGGGCAAAGGATTCGGGAGGATACCGGTGACCCGGCGGGCAGAGTTAGAGATGGAGTTAAGGCTAGAGTAACGGTATGTGAGGGCGGGCCTTCAGTATGGCACCTGGGGTGGGACTTAGTGGGTGGAGATTAGCGTGAGGCTTGATGGATGGAATTTAGAGCCTTGACTGTGAGGGCGTGGCTTATAGCTGAAGCTGGACTCAATGGACAGCGCTTGGGATGGAACTTTTGGGACTCGGCTCAGATTCGGGGCGTGGCTTGGAGGTTCAACCCTTGCACGAGCTGGCCGTGGCACCCAGAGGTCCTTTTGCAAAGCGAATGCAATCCTCCCAAGCCCGCGAGCTACTCAAGCGGCCCCCTACCGTCTCTGGATCTGGGTGGGTGAGACTGAATTCGGACGCCGCTCGGCGTGGCTGAGGGCTTGGGGACGCGGCGTGGCAGGCCACTTTGCCCGCTACAGCCCACTGCCCCCGCTACTTGCTCCATTAGTGGTCTGAGGCCAAGTTTTGGTGGGAGGTCTTAGTGTGTGCCCACTTTTCCACCTTACAGGTTACAGCTTGTCCCATCAAAAGCCTTCGTGGGAGGAGGAGAGGAGGGGGTCTGAACTAGGGGCCTTGTACCTAAACATGTGCGCAATCAGGACACAGGTGTGGGGGCAGGAGACTGGATGCTCAAGAATTGTGAGGCCATTAACTAAAGCTCAGAGTTCAGAGCTGAGGATGTAGCTCAGTTGGCGGGGTGCTGGCCTAGAATGCACAAGCCTCACACTCACATAAAACCGGAAGTGGTGTTGCATCTCTGTAATTGCAGTGCTTTGGAGAGATGGAGGCAGGAGGATCAGAAGATAAAGATCAACCTGGAATACATGAGCTCATTGATAAGGCTAGTTTCACTTGCCAGCTTGCTCTGGGGAGCCCATCTCTGCCTTCTGAGGCTGGAATTACAGGCAGGCCACCACACCCACCTGGCATTTTATGTGGGCTCTGATACACACTTGCCTGTTAAGTGCTTTAACCACTGGACCATCCCCCCAGCCATTTTTAAAATTTCATTTTCATATTTATTGTCCAGCTGGCCTGGACTTGATATATAGACCAGGCTGTCCTCAGTCTCAAGAGATCTGCCTGCTTCTGCCTCCTGAATGCTGGTAGTGAAGGTGTGCACCAGCACCACACCCAGCTCCTTTTGTTTTTTTTATTATTATTTTTACTTATTGAGACAGAATCTCATGGAGTCCAGGATGAACATGAACCCTTGATTCTTCTGTCTCTACCTTCAAGTGCTAGGATTACTGGCATGCACCATCATGTTTGGTTTATGCCGTGCTGCGGGTGGAACCTAGGGCTTTGTGTATGCTGGCTGGGTAAGCATTCTATCAACTGAGTTACAGCTCCAGCCCACCATTTTGTTTTTTGGAGTTTTTAATTCATTTTAAATTAGCATATAGAGTATTAGGTATCATTATGGTACTTTCAAGCTGTAAAAAAAATATTTATCTTAGTGTGTGTGTGTATACACACATGAATGCGGAGGTCAGAGGCCAACACTGAGGAGTCAGTTCCTTCCTTTCGCCATGAGGATCCCAGGGACTGAACTCAGGTTATCAGGGCTCCCCCTCCCTTTGCCCCCCAGCCTTTTTTGAGGCAGGGTCTCAGGTAGCTATAGCTGACCTAAAATTCCTGATTCTCTTGCCTCTGCCTCCCAAGCACTGGAATTATAGGCCTTCACCACCATGTCTGGCTCATCTTTTTTGATGGAGATATTTATCTCCCTCATACAATGATTTTTTGCTGCATTTATCTTTAAATTTTTTTATTGACATTTTGGTGAATGTGTTGCTTATTTTCCGTATATTTGTGGGTATTCTGAAATTGCTGCCAGTATTAAATTTCTGCTTTCATACCATGGGATGGGTGGGAAAGATGCTTAATTTTATTTTAGTCTTCTTTTATTTAATTAATTTATTTGTTGTTTTTTTGGGATTTGAGACAGGGTCTCAAAATAGCCCCAGCTGGCCTGGAAGTTGCTATGTAGACAAAGCTGGCCTTGATCCCACAGAGATCTGCCTGCCTCGGATTCCTGAGTGCTAGGATCAGAGGCATATACCACCACACCCAGCTTTTTTTTTTTTTTATTACACACACACATATATATCTATATTTTTTAAGTTTTTTGAGACAGGGTCTCCCTATAGCCTCAGCTGGCCTAGAACTTGCTATGTAGATCAGGCTGGCCTTGATCTCACAGAGATTCACCTGCCTCTGCCTCCCTGGTGCTGGAATTAAAGGCACATGCCACCAAGTCCAGGTCATTAACTAATTTATGTTTTAAATTTTTTATGTGTATGAGTGTTTTGCCTGCATGTATGTAGGTGTACCGTGTGGCCCACAGAGGCTAGAAGAGGGCTTCAGATTCCCTTGGAACTGGAGTTACAGGTGGTTGTTAGCTGCTATGTGTGTTCTGGGAACCAAACCAGGTTCTCTGTAAGAGCAGCCAGTGCGCTTAACTCCTGAGCCATCTCTCCACTCCCTGTTATTTTTTTTTTTTATATATGAGTGTTTTGCCTGCATGTGTTTGTGCACCATGTCTATGTCTGGTGCCCACAGAGACCAAAAGAGGGTGTTGAATTCCCTGAAACTGGGATTACAGATGGTTGTTAGCTGTTATGTGGGTGCTTGGAACTGAAACTGGGTCATGTGGAAGAGCAGTCACTGTTCTTAACCACTGAGCAATCTCTCCAGTCTCAATTTCAGTTTTCAGTCCCCCAATCAATCCCCCAATTTGTTGAGACTTGTTTTGTGCCTAACATAATGAAATCTGTCTTGGAGAATGGCTCATGTGTTGCTGAGGTAAACATGTATTCTGTAGCTGTGGAGTGAAATGTTCTGTATATGTTTGTGAAATCCATTTGAGCTAGAGTACTGCTCAGTGTAATGCTTCATTAGGTTTTCTGTCTGACATGCCCATTGCTTAAAGTGGGGGGATTGAAGTCCTCCCACTAGTGGTGTTATTTTTTTTTTATTTGTGTGTGGGGGTATACATATATGTATGTTCATGTTTGCCTGTGTGGGCACATGGTGAGGGGTGTGCATGCACATGCGGAGGCCTGAGATTGATGTCAGGACTCATTCTTAATCCCTCTTCCATCTTACTCCTGGAGGCAGGGTCTCTCAATCAAGCCCAGAGCTCATTGTTATGGCAGCTCTCACCAGCTTACCCAGGGGATCCCCTGTCTCTGCCTTTTGAGGCAGAAAGTACAGATGGGCTACCATGCCCACCTGGCATTTTATAGAGGTTCTAGGGGTCCAAACTTTGGGTCTCACACCTATGTAGCAAATGTTTTAACCACTGAACCATCCCCTCAGCCTCCTAATATTGTTTTTGGGGGTCTTTTTTGTTTTTGTTTTTGTAGTTGTTTAAGACAGGATCTCCCTATAGCCCCAGCTGGCCTAGAACATACTATGTAGAGAGGGCTGGCCTTAATCTCACAGAGATCCACCAGAGTGCCCCTTGGGTACTGGGATTAAAAGCATGCACTACCATGGTGAAATAAGGTGGAAGAGGAATTGAGAATGAGTCCTGACATCAATCTCAGCACCCCCAATAGTGTTTTATTTATTTTTAATTGTGTGTATATGTGTGTGTGTTTTGTATGGGTATGTGAACATGAGTTCAGGTGCCCACAGAAGCCAAAGGTGTCAAGATCCCCCAGGAGCTGGAATTACAGGCAGTTGTGAGCCACCCAATGTGGTTGCTGGGAATTGAACTCAAATCCTCTGAAAAAGCAGTACATGCTTTCAACCACTGAGCCATCTCTCTAGCCGTGAATATTTTTTAGAATTTATCTCTTCCTTCAGTTTTATGAGTATTTACTTTATATATTTAGGTGTTCTGTTGTTGGATACATCTACATTTTATATTATTATAGCCTTCTGATGAATTGAACCCTTTATCATTATATAATAACCTTGAGCTCATTTTACAGTTTTGACTTAAGGTCTCGCTTATGTGATATAAGGATAGCGGCCCCGTTCTTTTTCTGTTTCCATTTGTAAGAAATATCTTTCTGTACACCTTTACTTTCAGACTATGTGTGTTCTTAAAGCAGCTGCTTCTTGCAGTGGTCCAGATGCATGGTGGTTGCCTGGCAACTGAAGGAGGGGAACAAAGGTTGTATCAAGATGTGTTGCAACCCCTAGCCTGATGTTCAGGGACCTGACTTATGGACAGTCTCTCTGTGGACTCTTTTACTGAGATCCCAATGTGGTTGACCCTACCACCTCCTTCAGGGCTGGTTTTGATGGACTTCCTGCCCTAGGCTGACCAATGGTCTTTCTGTTCTGGAGCAATAGGTGGATAGGGGCTGCAACCAAAACACCACAGCCAAGCATAGGAACTGGAGCTATCAGTACTGGTCTTGGCCTTGGCCTCAGTCCCTGTGTTTCTCATGCTCATGCTGGGAAGAACAGCTAGAAATGGGGACCACCTGGTGCTAACCTTGACTGGGGTGTGGTTGGTGTGGAGTAGGAAGGTGGTGGCCTTGAGGAGAAAGTCTCATATGGTCCTGAGTCCTATTTATACATATTCATTCATTTTTGCTTGTTGTTGTTTTGAAATAGGGTCCCCCTATAGCCCCAGCTAACCTAGAACTCATTATGTAGACAAGACTGGCTTTGATCTCACAGAGATTCCCCCATCTCTGCCTCCCAAGTGCTGGGATTAAATGTATGCACCACCACAAGCAAGCTATATGGGTCTTGCTATACAGCCAGTTTAGCTTCAAATTCAAGATCCTCCTGCCTCAGCCTTCCACATGCTGGTGGCAGGTGTATACCACCTGGCAGAGGACCAGGGTTCAGCTCCCAGCACCCACATGGTGGCTTAACAATTCCTTCTTAGGGATTGTGCAATGTGGGGGCACTTACAAACATTCAGGCAAAACACTTATACACATAAAAATAAATTTTTAAAAATTTAAAACCATAGATGATGGCAATATCACTTACTCCTCATTGAACACCTGTTTGGGGTCATCTAATATTTCATTCAAGCAGCAAACATTTAACAAATAGTACCTACTATATGCCAGATATGGGGTTGGATGCCATTGTGTAACAATTTCCTCCCAGTTGAAACATTGGGCCCCAGAGGGAGGCTCCTTAAGATACAGAAACTAGGGGCTAGAAAGATGTCTGAGTGGGTAAAGGCACTTGCTATGCAAGCATAACCAACCACCTGAATTTGATTCTTGGGACCCACATAAAGGTGGAAGGAGAGAGCTGATTCCACCGCTGTCCACTGACCTTCACACACATACCATGGCATATGCATCACCTCATACACATCATACACACTTACAATAAAAAGGGGGGCCTGGAGAGATGGCTCAGAGTTTAAGAGCACTGACTGCTCTTGCAGAGAACCCAGGTTCAGTTCCCAGCACCACATAGTGGCTAACAATTATCTGTAACACCAATTCTAGAGGATCTGACACCCTGATCTGGCTTCTGCAGGCACTGTATGCACATGGAACACTTACAAACATGCAGGCAAAACACTCATACATGTAAAATAAAATAAAAATTTTTCAAAAGACTCAGAAGGTACATGACTCACAAGTCTCGGGAAGTCCCTGAAACTTATAAGATTCACAGGGCCCTTCCTTCCCTAAGATTATATACACAGTAGAACTCCTAAGGAGAGGAGACACTTTCTTGTTGAGCTTCCAGCAAGTTGTGTGGAAAGCTCGAAGACTGCTGGGGTGGGCTTTTTGGTGATGCAACAGCCTTCAAGTAACCCCTCACCCATGCTCCTGTAAGTAACTGCAATAACCTCAGTATTTCACCAAATTGGACTTCAGTGGAATCATTTCTTTGGCTTATTGTCAGTTCCCTATCTGAGGTGGGTAGACATTTGTTCATGTCTTCCTGGGAAGAGTCTCACACAACACATGCTTAGGCCATTCTAAGCCAGTTTACATTTACCTGTTGCTTTCTTTTTTAAAAATTATTTTATTTTTATTTTATGTATATGAGTGTTTTGCCTGCATGTATGTAAGTGTACCATGTATATGCAATGCCCACAGAAGCCAGAAGAGGGTATCAGATTCCCTGCAACTGGAGTTATGGATGGTTGTTAGCTGTCATGTGGGTGCTGGGAACCAAATCTATGTCTTGTACAGGAGCAACCAGTTTTCTTAACTGCTGAACCATCTCTTCAATCCCACCTTATTTTTTAAGATAGGTCTTTCACTGGCCTGGAACTTACAAGTAGGCTAAACTAGCTGGCTTCAGAATCCTAGGGATCTGCCTGCCTCTGCCTCCTCAGCACTGGAATTATAAGTATATACAACCACACCAGGGTTTCTTTTTTTTTTTTTTAACGTGAGTTCTGGGGGATTGAACTCAGGTCCTGATTTAGCAACTGAGTCATGATCCCAAGCAAACAATGCTGATGTTTCATGGTGGGACTTTGTACCATGGCTCACCCCTTTCGTCTGGGAAACTGACTGCACATCCTCCAAAATCCACCAGTAGCCAATAGCTCAGCAGGAAGGGGTATGCTCCATAGCCCCTCCCTATCCATGATTGACAGGCCCAGTTTTATACAGGCCCAGGGAAGGGAACCTGGCTGCTGTGGGATCGTGAATAGCTCTGTCAGGTTAAGAAGATGGCATTTCGCAGCCCTTCTCCCTAGCTTCAACTATTAAATTCTTTCCTCTTTGTTTTCCCTGGTCCCCAAGGGAGTGGCATAAATGTGCTGTTTAGGAATGAGCACTCCATTGTCCCTTATCCTCAAAACTTTGAGCTGCCAAGTAAGTCTACATGCACTGCTGTTCACTGTAAAGAGAGATTTTAAATAAACAAAGACAAAAATCAGTCTTGGGCTGCAGTGATGGCTCAACAGGTAAAGGTGCTAGCTGCCAAGCCTGACAGCCTGAGTTTAATCCCTGGAATTCACATGGTGGAAGGAGACAACTGACTCCTGAAAGTTGTCATCTGATCTGCACAAGCTCGTGCCTACCCCCCTCCTCTCTTCTCTCTCTCTCTCTCTCTCTCTCTCTCTCTCTCTCTCTCTCTCAATAACCTAATTTAATTAACCATCTTAGGGCTGGAGAGAAGGCTCAGTGGTTAAAAGTACTGGCTGCTCTTGTAAAGGATAGAGGCTCAGTTCTCAGCATTCACATGATGGCTAACAACAAGTTCCGGGGGATCCAACAACCTCTTTTGGCCTCCACAGGCATTATGTGCACATGGTGCAGTTATATACATGCAGGCAAAATATTCATATACATAAATAAAAATAAATAAGTAAATGAATAAATAAAATAGCAGTCTTAGCCAGGCATGGTGACACACACCTTTAATCCCAGTACTCAAAAGGCAGAAGCAGGCAGAGCTCTGTGAGTTCAAGGCCAGCCTAGTTAGTGAGTACCAGCCCAGTTAGGGATACATAGTGAAACCCTGTCTCAATATAAAAAATAGTAAGTCTTGAGGCTGAGGAGATGAGTCACTGGGTAAAAGTGATTGCCATACAAGCATGAGGACTTGAGTTCAAATCCAGAGAATCCACAAAAACACCAGACACATAATGCAAGTGTCTGTAATCCTAGTCTTCATGCAAGGAGATGGAGGCTGAGACAAAATTCCTAGAAGCTGTTGGGCCAGCTAGCCCTGAGTACACATTGGAAAAACAACAAAGAAACCCTGTCTCAAACATGGTGGAGGGCAAAGACTGACCTCTTCTGTCCTCCACACAAGAGCCGTGGTACAGGTGCACCAGCATCCACATAGAAATGTACACGCATGCACACACACACGCACATACACACACAGTCTCACTCCTGGTACTTGGAAGGTAGAGACAGGAGGATCAGAAGTTCAAGGTCATCCTCAGCTATATAGTAAGTTTGATTCCAACTGAGCTACATGAGATCTTGTCTTGAATGAAATGAAATAAAATAAAATAAAACCAACAGCCCAGTTAAACAATTTTATGTTGGCCAGGCCAGCCTTTACCAATCCTCTTGCCTTAGCCTTTGTTGTTGTTTGGTTGGTTGGTTTTGGATTTTGTTTTAGGTTTTATATTTTGTTTTGGTTTGGCTTGGTTTGGTTTGTCTTTGTTTTGTTTTGTTTTTGAGACAGGGACTCCCTGTAGTACCAGCTGACCTAGAACTCACTGTATAGACCAGGTGGGTCTTGATCTCACAGAGATCCGCCTACCTCTGTCTCCTCGAGTGCTGGGATTGAAGGCAGGTACCATCACACCAGGCTTGATGCCTCATCCTCTAAAGTAACTGGAATTTACAGATGTGTACCAGAGTATCCAGTTTAACAATAACCCTTTTTAATTTTCTTCCTTCCTTTTTCAATGTTAGATATAGAATCCAGATCCTCCTGTATGCTAGACAACACTCACCACTGAGCATATTCCTAGTTCCTCTCCACCTCCCTTAAGCATTCTGGTGCCCATTGTCATTGTGCCCCACAGGAATCTAAAACTGTTTTAACTAGGCAAGCTTAAGCTTAAAAGTTTAAAAATAAGTGGGACTAGAGAGATGGCTCAGCAGTTAAGAACACTGTTCTTGCAGAAGACCCAGGTTCGAATCCCAGCACCCACATGGCAGCTAACAACTGTCTGTAACTCCAGTTCCAGGGGATCCAACAGTCTCTTCTGTCCTCCTCGGGCATTGCACGACACAGGTGCACTTACCTACGTGCAGGCAATACACACATACACATAAAATAAAAATAATAAATTTTTTTTTAATTTTAAAAATAAGTGTCTTCAGTTAGAGAGGTGTTTCAGCAATTAAGAGCACTGGCTGCTCTTGCAGAGGACCTGGGTTCATTTCCCAACACCCACACGGTGGCTAACAACCATTCATAACTTCAGTTCCAGGGGCTCTGACACCATCTTCAAACCTCCTCAGGCATTGCATGACATGGGTGCACTTACATACATGTAATCAATACACTCATACACATAAAATAAAAATAATAAATTATAATAATAATTAAAAACAAGTGCCAGCCAGGCAAAGTGGTGCATACCTATAATTCCAGAACTTAGGAGGCAGAAGAAGGAGGATCAGGAGTTCAGGATCATCCTCAGCTACACAGTGAGTTACTGGGTTACATGAGACCCTGTCTTAAAAATCCAAACCAAGAGCCAGATGAGGTGGCACATACCTTTAATCTCAGCATTCAGGAGGCAGAGGCAAGTAGAACTCTATGTTTAAAGCCAGCCAAATCTACATAGCAAATTCCAGACCAGCAAGGGCTTCATAGTGAGAACCTGTCTCAAAACAAATAAACAACAACAACAACAACAACAACAAAAACCAGAGCAGGTGATTAACTCAGTGGTTAAAGGGAGTGCCACCAAGCCTGAGTTTTGATCCCTGGAACTCACATGTAGAGGGAAGAACTGACTTATCAGGTTGCCCTCTGACTTCCACATGTGTTCTGTGACATGCATATGCGTATGCACACACATACACATAAACATACACAAATAAATAAATGTAAAATTTTTAATTTTAAGTGTACTGTTTAAAAAAACAGACTGAGGACTGAAGGGAAGGCTCAGCACACAGCAGTTAAGAGCACTGACTGCTCTTGCAGAAGACCCAGGTTCAGTTCCCAGCACCCACATGTCAGCTAACAACCATTCTTAACTCCAGTTCCAGGGGATCCAATGCTCCCTTCTGGCCTCTGAGGATTTGCACACACCAGGTGTACTTAAATACGCACAGGCAAAACACTCATATAAATAAAATAAGCATAAATTTAAAAATTTTTAATAATAAAAAAATTAGTGGGGCATGGTGGTGCACACTTTTAATCCCAGCACTTGGGAGGCAGAAGGATCTCTGTAACTTTCAGGTCAGCCTTGTCTACATAGTGAGTTCTAGGCCAGCTGGAGCTACAGGAAGACCCTGTCTCAAAAAAACAAAAAATGAAAAATAATTTGGTGACCCTCTGATAGGATAAGGCTGAGATCTCAGCAGACTGCCAGAGAGTGCCTGTTCCAGCCTCCCTCTGGCATAGGGGTTGAGAACTCAGGGGAACACCAGAGAGCACCTATATCCTGCCTCCACAGGTGGTGAGCTTCCCCTGCTGGCATGGTACCAAGGCCCCTAACTGGGATTATGTGAAGGCCCACCATTCCGTCAGTCCTGTAGAAGAGTTCTACAAGGAGAACCCCATAGACATAACCCAGGACACTGAATTTAAAAGAACAATCATAAACATGATCAAGGAATTCAACAAATTTAAAGAACACATGCACAAACAAATCAAAGAACTAAAAGAAGATAGGGACAAACTTCTGAATGAATTCACAAAAGAGATAGAAACACTGAGGAAAACTGAGGCAGAAATGAAGAAGGAAGTGAAAAACTCAACAAGCCAACTTGAAACAACAGGGAAAAGCCTCACCACTGGAATGAATGAAATGGAAAACAGAATATCAACACTGGAGGATAAAGTTGAAGAATTGGAACACTCAAGCAAAGATTATGAAAAATTTTTTTTAAAAAACATAGGAATGGAATATGTGAGAGATGTTGGATTACCATGAAAAGACCAAATCTACGTATCATGCACATAGATGAAGGAGAATAAATTCAGATTAATGGTATTGACCAGATCTTAGAAAGGACCGTAGAAGACAATTTCCCAAAATTAAGGAAAGACACCCCCATACAAATACAGGAAGCACATAGAACACCAAATAGACAGGACCAGAAAAGAAACTCCTCACAGCTTATTATAACAAAAACATTAAATGTACAAAATAAAGAGAGAGTACTGAAAAAAGCAAAAGAGAAACAAGTCACACATAAAGGAAAGCCCATCAGAATCACATCTGACTTATGAATACAAACTATGAAAGCCAGAAGACCCTGGACCAAGATATTTCCAGTTCTAAATGACAATAGATGCCAGCCTAGAATATTCTACCCAGCAAAAATGTCTGTTATAGTTGAGGGAGAAAGAAAAATCTTCCATGACACAAATAGCCTGAAAGTATATACATCCATGAAACCAGCCCTTCAAAGAATACTTGAAGCAATACAAAGAACAGAGATAGGAACAACTATACCCAGGGGAAATGAAAGAAAATAAAGGTATAATTGAGGAAACACAAAATTAGGCAAAGAATGCATACAGCAATCAAAATCATGGCAACCAATACACATCTTTCAATAATAACTTTAAATACCAATGAATGGAGCTCCCCGGTCAAAAGACACAGGCTAAGTGAATGGATTAAGAAACAAAATCCATCTTTTTGCTGTTTTCAAGAAACCTATCTCACCTTCAAGGACAGGCACTACCTTAAGGTGACAGGATGGAAAAGAGTATCCCAAGCAAATGGCACTAAGAAACAAGTAGTGGTTGCAATTCTAATATCTGACAAAATAGACTTCAAAGTATAACTAATCAGAAGAGATAAGGAGGGTCACGTCATTCTGATCACAGGAACAATTAACCAAAAAGATATTACAATCCTGAATATAGATGCACCAAACTCTTGTGCACCCAAATTCATAAAAACAACACTAGAGGACTTTAAGACACAGATTAATCCCAACTCAGTAATAGTAGGGAACTTCAGTACCCCACTGTCTCCATTAGACAGGTCAACTGGACAAAGAATAAACAGAGAGACATCTGAATTAAATGATACCATACATCAAATTGACCTAACAGACATTCAAATATTCATCAGAAGCACCAAAGAATACACATTCTACTCAACACCTCATGGAACGTTTGCAAAAATTGACCATGGTCGCAGGCCTCTCTCCTACTGGCAGGCTTCTCTCCGGGGTAAGTCCATCATGCCCTCTGCATCTTGACTCCCCTAGCCTCATTCACCCTCCCATCTCCCCCGCTGTCTCTCCTCCTAGTTTGGGTCCTGCCCCATTCCTTGTCTTGGGGCCCCAGACACCTGAGGAACCAATACTGCTTCCTGATCCGTTTCGTCCAGACTTAGTGCCTTCTCTGGGCCCGGCCCCACCCTCACCTCCCTCCCTGCTTCCCTGGGTGTGCACCACCATCCAGCCTCTTTCTGGGACTCAGGAGCTGACCTTTCCTCTTCTTGATCCTTCGCATCCAGACCAACCCAGCTCTTCAGTGCAGTCCCCAGGAGTCCTTGGGGCCTCTTGCCACCCCATCTGCCTTTCCATCTCTGGGTGGTCTGGCCACCAGCTGCTCTAGACCAGCATCTTTCCTGGGCCAGACTCCCAGGCCAGTCGAACCCCCAAATTCCTGAGGCCAAAATTGGTCCTGGAAGGGATCCAGACCTTAGGAGAAAGCCAGAAAACATCTGACCCTCATCTGAATTGGGCCCCTGTGGGAACTCCTGAAGACAAAAGCAATCCGGCCACTCCAATACAAAATCAAAAGAGAGAACTGGAAGCTTAGACCATAGGCCAGTCGAACCCCCAAATTCCTGAGGCCAAAATTGGTCCTGGAAGGGATCCAGACCTTAGGAGAAAGCCAGAAAACATCTGACCCTCATCTGAATTGGGCCCCTGTGGGAACTCCTGAAGACAAAAGCAATCCGGCCACTCCAATACAAAATCAAAAGAGAGAACTGGAAGCTTAGACCATCCAGATTTTCATGCCCAAAAAGTAAACCACAAAGACACATAAAGTTCACAAAAAGAAGCAGACCTAAACGTGAAGGCCTCAGTCTCACACAAGAATCTGAAACTACAAAAGAAATTCACATGGCCAAAATCACAGAGAAAAAATAATAACATGAAAAACCAAAATAATATATCCCCACCAAATACTGATAGTCCTCTAGAGGAGTACAATGAGAACTACCCAGATGAACCCCAGGATAGAGAACTTAAAAGAACAATCATAAACATGATCAAAGAATTCAAGGATTTTAAAGAACACACAAACAACTCAAAGAGGATAGGAATAAACTCCTGACTGAAGCTCAAGAAAATGCAAAAATATGGCTGAATGAAATGTCAAAGAAAACTTGGGAGTTGAAAAGTGAATTCATGAAAGAGATAGAAATAGTGATGAAAACCCAAGGAGAAATGAAGATGGAACTAAACATTCAGTAAGCCAACTTGAAACAACAGAAGAAAGCCTGACCAACAGAATGCATGAAATGGGAAACAGAATTTCAAGATTTAAAATAAACCTTGGAGAATTGGAATGCTCAAGCAAGAACATGAAAAAAAACCAAAACACAACAAAGGAATGGAACATTCAGGAGCTGTGGGATACCATGAATAGATCAAATCTACAAATTTATAGGTATAGAGAAAGGAGAAGAATCTCAGGTCAATGGAATTGACCAGATTATCAAGATTATAGAAGAAAATGTCAGTAAATTAAATAAAGACATACCTATGCAGATACAAGAAACTCACAGAACACTAAATAGACAGAACCAGAAAAGAAATTCCCCATGGCATATCATAGTAAAAACACTAAATGCACTGAACAAAGAGAGAATACTGAAAGCTTCAAGAGAAAAATAACCAGTCA
>NW_008360054.1:401311-402064 GCF_000622305.1 Nannospalax galili | reverse complement strand
GGGGACTATGAGCATTTCTCAAAATGTCCTATAATGGTGGTGGGTCACCTGTCCTCTTGATCAAGGAGGCCGAGGAAACCCCACCAGATGGACTTGAACCAGTGTCCAGTCTATAAAGAGGAGGGTCGACACAGAGGAATCATTTCCTCCATGCTTCCAAGTGAAGCCAACCATGGTCTATCAGGACCTTTGACTTATCTTCACACAGGCAGAACTGGTAAAAGAAAGGAACCAGGGGCTCCTCCCAAGCCCATGTGACCCCTGAGAAACAGATCCTCAAACGACCTTAAGAGGAAAAATAATTGGTTTATCTGGACCAACTGTATGGCCTTAAACACCCAAAAGGAAAGTATAACCAAAGATTAAAGGGGCCAATATAATTTCATAAGCATCCATATGTATAGCTAAATGCTACCTAACAAGCAACAAGGCCAGACAGGAGATACCTTCTTTTGAGTTGTTGGCCAGGGTGGCCAAAGGGATTCCCAGACAGTAACCCAGCATAGAACTGGTAAAATGAACAGCAGACCCCAATCTTATCCAAAGGAATATTGACAACTGTTTACCGCTAGATGAGGAACAGCTGACCCTCCTAAAACAAAGACCTCTAGATTAGTTGACTTGATTCACCAGAAGGGCAAGTAGTGGGGAATAGCTGGGGGTGCCGACAACAGAGCAGACAGTAGCAGGGATATCAGAATATAAGGGCTCTAGTGGGGGAAGGGAGGCTATGGTCGGGTGCTATCTGGGAAG